>NC_041397.2:143157283-143457283 GCF_900747795.2 Erpetoichthys calabaricus | reverse complement strand
CGACTCTGCCTAAATTACGTGGAGAACGTTGAAAACTGGACCAGATGGAGTTTATTATTTTCGAACTGTCAGCTTGGATACTCCGGCAGGATCCGTGGTGGATGTATCTCCGACGGGGGAGGAATACGATGTCTGGGTGGAGATACAGGCCAGTCAGCGGAGGTTCGGACAGGTGAAAGCGGAGTCGGAGTAGCTCGGCAGGTGAGTACTGAAGCAGGCCTGCCGCAGGTAGGATAGTGAGCAAAAGGAGGAACCAAACAAACACGAACCAAATAAATATCCTACCGGTCCACATGTTAAGCAAAGACGCAGACAACTCAGATGTCCGGAGAACAAAGCCAGGTAAGTTTCAAAGCGGGAATAGGCTGAAAAATAGTCCATACACAGCCAAATCAGCAGTCAAGCTAGAAATCAGTCTAGCTTTAAATGATTGAAAAAAAAAACTCAACGAATAAATCTGTCTGAAATGAAAATGAAAACAGCTGCTTAGTCCATTAGATTGTAAGTTAATCGTAAAAAAGATAAAAAGTTACTGGAAAGCAGCTGCTGTCCTTTTGTCTCTCCAGGATTTTAAATCACCCGTAGCTCACAAACCGTTTGACCTCTTGACCTGAAATTTGGTACACATATACTACGTGACCTCTACTATCCACATTCAAATAACCTTTAGCCTGAAATTTGGTACACATATACTATGCTGAAACTCTGCACTACAGCTTTATATTAAAAGTGAAGTATTTTGGAATTATTACTCTTTTTATTTTTATTTCATTTTATTGTTGAATTAACTCTCGGCAGCGGCCATACGGCGCATGTGTACGGGCACCATTCTCCTCCCTACCACCTTTGCCGTCATTTCCTCCACCTCATCATATCATAAATCATTCCTGAGGCAGTTTGAAGACTTAAGTGCCAGCTTAAGTGAAAAATTAAGGAAAACGTACTAAGTAATTGCAACACAAAAACTGACTTAATCAGTTTTAACGTGTAACTATGCTGACAAAAAAAGAGAAGAAGTGGATCACTAGGAAGGAGAAAAGAAGAGCTGCTCAGGAAGCAGCAAGCACATCAACCTCTTAACAAACGAATGCTAAACTTTCAGAGAAAGAGTATGATAACTATGAATGCTCAACTCAAGTGTATTCGTGCAGTGCACCGTTACTGGTTATTATTATAAATACCTTCTGTAGTATGTTGAGCAATTATTAAAGCATAAGGTGTTCAGTGTCTGAAGAGCTAGCTACTTTTAGCTTCTGAAAATCATTCTCTTGAATATTTAAAATATTCTGTATTTTCATGTTCTTGCTACATCATTATTTTCTTTCCTTTAGGTGCTCAGATTTTTCCTGACTTACCTAAAATATGTTCTATTTAGGGTAAATGGTGACTGTAAACTGAGTAGGCATGGATGCATTGTGTTGTTCCAAGCCTGTGACTCTGGACTTAATGGTACTTTTAATTATAGGTGGAAAACTGATGAAAGTATTCTGTTGTGGCCTAGTGGATAAGCTGCCGGACCATACAATTCAACAATTGTTGTTCAACCTTGAACACTTGAAGCAATTTGTGTCACTGAGCAAATCCCTTCTCTAACTTCACTTCTAGGATTATGGAAGCAGTTGTGAGTTGTTTTTAATGTTAGGCTGAAAGGTGCTATAAAACTACAAAACATAATGACAGTTTGGCTTATGTATTATCTCTCCTGCTTGTTTAATAAAATATATGACATAGCCCGCATTTCTTTGCAATGGTAGAGATCTCCTTTTAATTTGCATATCAAGGCCTTTGATTGAATATGGGCAAAGGTGAAACACTGGCAGCCAACACTTCCTTATCCTCTTTCTTTTGTTACCACCTTCTGAGTTGCGCTGGCTGCCTTTTCTTGACAATTTAATTGCCTTTATGCACGTTGCAGGTGCTATGTGTCCAAGTGTTTTGTCTTGAGTTGAAGTGATTGCTCCTTTTTAATTGTTTCTAAATGCTGCTTGGCACTGCAGAATTGGGTCCTTAATGATGTTTACTGTGATTAGAAAGGAATGGCACAGCATGGATTTCTTTTTTTGGCGACAATTATTGTGCATCCATGGTTGTGCCCTGCATGTTTCCTGTGGGAAGGTGAAAGTCATTTTTAGAAGTTTTCTCTTTCCTGTTTACCCTGTCTGTGTTTACTTGCCTACCTTTCTTCCAGACATTATAATAAAAGTAAAGCTGATACAAATGTGACTGAAGTAGCAAGAATGAATGCCAAAGTCATCAGGAGAATTATACATACAATTAAAGTACTGCAAGGTAGTTAATGAGCAGGAAGCCAAGTGTCCACTTTAAAGAGAATGTTCTGCCAGGGGCTCATGTTATTTTTGTTGGAGTCATATTATTCCTAATTTATATAAATCATTATTAGAAAAACTTCCAAATTGTGGAGTTTAGATGGAGCACATGAAAAAGGGACTCATTTTAAGGAACAACTGTATCTTTTCTAAGGCCCTGCACTGGTATAATCTTATGCATTCATCAGGCTCTTTCATGGTTCACCTTCAATCATCTCCATAATTGGTGAATGCCAGAAAATGATAGCTGCTGGAAGGTCTGCCCATTATTACAGCCTTTCTAAGAAGTAAGCTTAATTATCAATACATCAGGCGTCCGTCACTTTTCTGACTCTGTTTGGTCACAGTTTGTAATCAGCTCAACCACACTGCACACAGACACACACACACATGCACTTATCCATTTTCCTCCTTCCATCCATCTTCAAATGTGCTTAATCCATTGCAGGGGAGTCAGGTCCATCACAGGGCACACTCAAGATCAAAACTGGCCAATTTAGAGTTGCCAATTAACTTCACAAACATATTTTTGTGATGTGGAAAAATATCAGAAACTCAAAGACAATTTGCAAAATCCACTTGCACACAGTAACCAGGGCTTAATTTATAAAACTGTACGTGGATTTGAGTGTGAACATATGTGCACACCAAAAAACCAGAAGATGCGTGTGCCAAAAAAAATCAAATTTATAAAGCTTGCAACTTACCCTTTACAAATCACAATCACCTTGCATTTGTGAATACGTCTTGATGGCAATCAGCCTCATATACATGTACAATTACGACGCTGTAGACATTCATTGGCTGGCAGAGCAGCCTTCCTCCTGATCCTGCCACCTGCATTCAAGTGCATCTGCCTACATTTGCAACTAAGTGTGCAAGATCATGTGCAATATTCTATTGCATCCCCTCTGAATTATGGGGGTCTAGAAAAGGCATATGGTCTCAGCGTCTTGGCGGGTAGCCACTAATACCTGGAAAATGTAATGACACAGTTACTGATACAATGAATAGTATAGAGCATATGAAAATGCAGGGTTCAGCCAGTTATCTTATCAGGAAGTCAGCCACCACATACGGTAAAGTCACATCTGCCAAAGCTAACTTGCCTCAAAATAAATGAATTACAGGTTGACAAAGTCCATGCAGACATGATGTTTTTCATTCTTATCTTGGCTTTACATATGTGCATTAATGGAATGTGTTGCACTTGAAAAAAGAAGCTTCTCACTTGAGGCCCTTATTGCAATACAAGTACAGTAAACTGTTCTGATTATGTTAGGAGAGTAGGATACTGCTGCAAATTGCCTCTTTATGTTGGCAAAATTAAGTTATGTAACACCCACACCATATGATAATTGGATATGGCGCCTCCTCAGTCAGGCAATGCCTTTCAGCACAGCAGACATAATGGAATGAAGGCTGGTTGAGATGTCCCTGACCTGTGGACCAGTTTCCTGAGAAGTGACACCATGTAGCCAATATAAAATGATATAAACAAAAAAAGTTCTTCAGTGCAAATAGACAGCTTTAACCCAGCTACAGGGTATGCACAAGCCAATGTTTTTCTTTGTGCCAGTCCCAAACCTGGATAAATGGGGAGGGCTACTTCAGGAAGGGCATTCAGTGTAAAATTTTGCCAGATCAACATGTGGACAACAATACAGTTTTCCATACCAGATCAGTCGAGTCCCGGGTTAACAATGACTGTCAACAGGGTGCTGGCAGAAATTGGCTTACTGTGGGCCGAAGAAGGAGAAGAAGAAGGGGGAGAAATCTCTGGAGGAAAGGGGAGAAGCGAAAGATAAACAGAGTGGAACTAAGGGTAGGAACTTTGAATGTTAGCAGTGTGACTGGTAAGGGGAGAGAGTTAGCCGATATGATGGAGAGAAGGAAGGTTGATAAATTGTGCATGCAAGAGACTAAATGGAAGGGGAGTAAGGCCAGGTGGATTGCAGGTGGATTTAAATTGCTCTATCATGGTGTGGATGGGAGGAGAAATGGGGTAGGGGTGTATCTCAAGAGTGCTTTGGAGGTTAAAAGAGTGTCAGACAGAGTAATGATTATGAAGCTGGAAATAGAAGGTGTGACGGTGAATGTTGTTAGTGCATATGCCTCGCAACTTGGGCGTGTGATGGATAAGAAAGAAGATTTCTGGAGTGAGTGGGATGAAGTGATGGACAGTGTACCCAAGGGACAGAGAGTGATGATTGGAGCGGATTTCAATGAATGCTGGTGAAGGGAAGATAGGAGATGAGGAGCTAATGGGTAGGTATGGTGTCAAGAAGAGGAATGAAGAAGATCAGATGAGAGTGGATTTTGCAAAAAGGATGGGCATGGCTGTGGTGAATGCAAATTTTAAGAAGAGGGAGGAACATAGGGTGACGTACAAGAGTGGAGGAAGATGCACACAGGTAGATTATATCTTATTCAGAAGAGTCAATCTGAAAGAGATTAAAGACTTCAAAGTGGTGGCAGGGGAAAGTGTAGTTCAGTGGTTCTCAATCTGTTGTGCACGAAGTAACAAAAAGGGGGGTGCGAAGGTCGAAAATATGAAAAATACATCTATTGAAACCAAAACAAATTAACTTAAACTATATTCTGATACTAGAAAAATAAATTTAGAGTTAGATAAAAGTTAAGTAGGTATAATAAAATATGCATCTATGATATATCATTAATTAAAAAAGAACAAATTGGTATTAGTGGGCTCCTTTCAAAAAGACATTAGAGGGGCTGTTATGAAAATTCGGGTTGCAAATACTTAAAGGTTGAGAAATGCTGTTGTAGTTAGACAGCATAGGATAGTGGTCTGTAGGATGACATTGGAGAACAAGAAGAGGAGGTGAGCGAGGGTAGAGCCAAGGATCAATTGATGGAAGTTGAAAAAGGAAGACTGTAAGGTTGAGTTTAGGGAGGAGGTGAGACAGGCACAGGGTGGCAGTGAAGAGTTACCAGACAGTTGGGCAAACTACAGCAGATGCAGTAAGTGTGACAGCAAGAAGGGTGCTTGGCATGACATCTGGACATAGGAAGGAGGAAAATTTTTTTTTACTACCTTAAAGTAGACTGTTTAACATCATACTCTTGGTTTATTGCTATTTCTACTATTACATTACTATTTCATTACTATTACATTTATACTATTACATTATACTACTACATTAGGATCCATCCATCCATCCATTTTCCAACCCACTGAATCCGAACACAGGGTTACGGGGGTCTGCTGGAGCCAATCCCAGCCAACACAGGGCACAAGGCAGGAACCAATTCCAGGCAGGGTGCCAACCCACCACAACACACACACAAACACACACTAGGGCCAATTTAGAATCGCCAATCCACCTAACCTGCATGTCTTTGGATTGTGGGAGGAAACCGGAGCGCCCGGAGGAAACCCACACAGACACGGGGAGAACATGCAAACTCCACGCAGGGAGGACCCGGGAAGCGAACCCGGGTCTCCTAACTGCGAGGCAGCAGCGCTACCACTGCGCCACCGTGCCGCCCTACATTAGGATTTACTATGTTTATCCTAGACTACTTTTTAAAATCATTCCCAGGGTTCATTCGTTTATTATCTTAATATCTTAAAATTTCTGAGGATTATTTTAAGCTTAAAGACTGTTAATGAATGGCAGATAGTATTTAGAATTCAGCTGCAATAGGTATCTCTTTGTTTTAATTCTCGAACGCCGCTGCGGGGTGGGGTTTGTATTGTTTTGGACGTGCTCTGTCTCTTTGTATGTCAGAGGACCGGGACATCGCGAAGTGGGATCAAGCCTCATGTGGGGAGGCAAAATGGGGGGGGTGGGGGGATAAAGGGGGGAGAGAAGGAGAGCAGGCTATATCTAATCTATTCTTCTAATCCTTATAACTATAAATATCAATGCAACAATAGGCTAAAATGCAATAACTCATGGGGAATTTTGAAATTAAGATTAAAACTGCCTCACTACCAGTTAAGACTATAAAATGACATTAAAAACTCAGAATCAATGTCTCCATGATGGGACAGTTAACTTTGTGAGCTGGAATGTTAAAGGCCTGAATCACAAATTAAAGAGAAAGAAAGTATGCTCTCACCTAACAGGCTTAAACGCTAAAATAGTATTTTT
This sequence comes from Erpetoichthys calabaricus, assembly GCF_900747795.2. Lineage (NCBI taxonomy): Eukaryota > Metazoa > Chordata > Cladistia > Polypteriformes > Polypteridae > Erpetoichthys > Erpetoichthys calabaricus. The sequence goes on along the minus strand of NC_041397.2, from coordinate 143,450,835 downwards.
ACAGGAGACCCACTTACTAAGCAAGGATCAGTTCAGACTACAAAAAGACTGCACTGGCCAAATGTTTCATTCTAGCTTTATAAAGAAAACTAGAGGGGTGGGAATTCTCATACACAGAACAGTTCCATTTGTAGCATCAGATGTAGTATCGGACCCTGAAGGGAGATATGTGATGGTCATGGGCAACTTATTTAACAGTAAAATGATTTTGATAAATGTTTATGCACCCAATGTCGATGATAAGGAATTCATGCAAAATCTATTTGCATCCATTCCCAATGTGAACACTCATAAAATTATAATGGCTGGGGACTTTAATTGTGTTTTAAATCCACTATTAGATAGGATTCCTGTGACAGGGGGGACAACATCTAACACTGCAAAGACAATTACACAGTTTTTAAATGACCACAACTTATCAGACCCCTGGAGGTTTCTTAACCCAAACTCAAGAACATATTCGTTCTACTCACCAGTGCATTATAGCTACTCAAGAACTGATTATTTTTTTATAGATAATAATTTCCTGCCTACGATTAAATCGTGCAAATATGACACAATTGTTATCTCCAACCATGGCCCTCTAGTCTTGGAGCTAAAATCATTAAGCCCCTCACACTCACCTCGCAGATGGCGTTTTAACCCTCTTCTATTGGCAGACGAGAACTGCACAGAATTTATATCCAAACAAATCAGCTTCTTCCTAGAGACAAATACGCCCACAGAGGTTTCTGCAGGAACACTCTGGGAAACTCTAAAGGCCTTCTTAAGAGGACAGATTATTTCATATTTTTCCCACAGAAATAAATTAGAAACCAAGAAAGTGTCAGAGCTAAGAAGCGAAATTACTAGAATAGATGAAGAACAAGCCAGGCGTCCAAGTGAAGCTCTTCACAGGAAAAGGCAGGCCCTGCATACAGAACTTAACATCTTAACAACTAAAGAAACTGAACAACTTATTTATACGTCAAGACATCATTACTATGAACACAGAGAAAAAGCTAATAAGCTTTTAGCTCAACAAATTCACAAACAAGAAGTTTGCAATGCAATACCAGTAATCACCAACACGAATGGAGAAGAAATCATTGACCATAAAAAGATAATGCACGCATTTAGAGATTATTATAAATCCTTATATTCTACTGAGTTCAAAGAAGACAACACACAATCTAATGCATTTCTGGATACATTACAGACACCACAAATAGATGCTTTAAGTGCTGAGGAACTGGATAAACCTCTGACGCTAACATAATTACTAGATGCTATAAAGTCACTTCAAAGCGGGAAATCAGCAGGCCCTGATGGTTACCCTGTAGAATTTTATAAGAAATTCTCCACTCAGCTAGCTCCCCTCTTATAGGCAACATTTACAGAAGCTAGAGACAACCAAATACTACCTCAAACATTTTGTCAAGCATTAATCACTGTCTTTCCTAAACAAAACAAGGACTTGTTACAATGTGCATCATACAACCAATTTCACTCCTGAATAATGATGTTAAGATACTCTCAAAAATTCTAGCTAGAAGGATGGAGAAAGTGCTGCCCTCGGTAATATCACAGGATCAAACTGGATTTATTAAAGGCCGACACCTATCTTCCAATCTCCGACGCTTGTTTAATGTTATGTATTCATCAGCAAAATCAAACACCCCAGAGATATTACTATCATTAGATGCAGAAAAAGCATTTGATATGATTGAATGGAACTACCTTTTCACTTCATTCGAGAAATTTGGGTTTGGCCTGAATATTTGTGCATGGATCAAACTACTGTATACCAATCCAGAAGCTTCAGTTTGTATTAAAAACATTTGTTCAGACTACTTTAAGCTAGAACGTGGTACCAGACAAGGATGTCCCATGTCACCACTGCTGTTTGCAATCGCCATTGAACCACTGGCGGTTCACTGTCGAAATTCTTATCAGATAAAGGGGATTATCAGAGAAGGACTGGAACAGAAAATTTCTCTATATGCAGATGATATGGTTTTATATATATCAGACCCAGAAAACACTGTGCCTGCAGTTTTAACAGCACTAACAGAATTTCAAAAGATATCTGGTCTTAGAATTAATCTGAATAAAGGTATACTCTTTCCAGTGAATTCACAAGTATATAATATTAGATTGGACACCCTACCTTTTACCACAGCAGATCAGTTTAAATACCTAGGGGTAAATATCACAAGTAAACATAAAGCTCTTAATCAACAAAATTTTGCAGTCTGTATGGAACAAATTAAGCAAGACTTGCAAAGATGGTCAACCCTTCATCTCACTCTAGCCGGAAGAATTAACGTTGTTAAGATGAATATCCTTCCTAAACTTCTTGTTTTATTTCAAAACATTCCAATATACATCAATAAATCGTTTTTTAAGCAATTAGACTCAACAATAACCTCATTCATTTGGAACTCAAAACACCCATGTATCTGAAGAGTGGCATGGCTTTACCTAATTTTCAGTTTTATTACTGGGCAGCAAACATACAAGCCATAAAAACCTGGACACAAAAAAATGAACATACACAGGCTTGGCTCGCAATAGAAGTAAAATCCTGTAGTACATCTTTATACTCCCTGCTCTGCGCTCCAATAAATGCAAGTTATCACAAATATACTAATAACCCAATTGTGCTTTACTCACTCAGAATATGGAACCAACTTAGAAAGCATTTTAAGATGGAAAATCTTTTATCCGCAGCACCTCTGTAAGAGAACCACCTCTTTCAACCCTCACAAACATATCCAGTTTTTAATACCTGGAAAAGTTTTGGGATTAAAATGCTCAGAGATCTTTATATAGACAAAATATTTGCATCTTTTGAACAATTACGTTCCAAATTCAACCTTCCAGCTACACATTTCTTTCACTATCTTCAAATTAGAAATTTTGTTAAATAGAAACTGCCGATTTTCCTCACCTCGTACCCTCCACCATGCTGGAAAAAATACTGCTCAATTTTGAGGAGTCCCTACCTTTCAAAGACCCAAGAGAACATTGGGAAGAAGATCTCTTAATCAATATATCAGAAAAGGAGTGGAAGGTAGTAAAGCAGAGAATTCACTCGAGCTCCATATGCGCAAAGTATAGAATTATTCAACTAAAAATTATATATCGAGCTCATCTGTCTCGCTTAAAACTGTCCATAATGTTTCCAGGGCAAGATCCAACCTGCGAACGCTGCAACCAAGCTCTTGCCTCACTGGGTCACATGTTTTCGGCATGCACCAACTAACATCATTTTGGACCAAAATTTTTAAGTACCTTTCAGACAGCCTTGGGGTCACAATCCCTCCTAACCCATTAACAGCTGTGTTCGGTGTTCTTCCAGACAGCAACTGTGAAAGGGAAGATCTGCAGGATGGAAGTGAGACCAGCTTTGTTATATGGATTGGAGATGGTGGCACTGGCCAGAAAGCAGGAGACAGAGCTGGAAATGGCACAGTTAAAGAAGCTAAGATTTGCATTGGGCGTGACAAGGGTGGACAGGATTATAAATGAGTATATTAGAGGGTCGGCTCAGGTTGGATAGTTGGGAGACAATGTCAGAGAGTTTGGACATGCGCAGAGGAGAGATGCTGGGTACATTGGGAAAAGGATGTTAAAGATAGAGCTGCCAAGCAAGAGGAAAGGAGGAAGGCCTATGAGAAGGTTTATGGATGTGGTGAGAGAGGACATGCAGGTGATGGGTGTAACAGAGCAAGATGTAAAGAACAGGAAGATATGGAAAAAGATGATCTACTGTGGCAACCCCTAACGGTAGGAGTCAAAAGAAGAAGAAGAAGTGTAAATAGGCAGTATTGACCCTCATAAAATGAAACTAAAATAGAATCTATAAATTATAATTATTGGCTTTGAGGTATTATATGTTTGTCACGTCATTGCACATTCTAATAACAGCTTTGTAATACTGTCATACAATTGAGCTATTTAGCTGGTTTGACTGCATTTTCCTTCTTTGTCAATGGTGTTGTCATTTCTCAGTTTCTCCAAAATGTTGCGTACGGATGAGTCAGAGTTGCTGTAAATATACACACCTTCTCCTGTTAAGTTTCTGTTTAGCAGTTTAAGTCAGAAAGCATTTTATGGATCAATGAATATTTATTATATGTATTACGAATCAACAGGTTTTCTAATAGACAGATACAGAGGAATTTAACCATTTGGCCTTTTACGGAAGATCCATCCATCCATTTTCCAACCCGCTGAATCCGAACACAGGGTCACGGGGGTCTGCTGGAGCCAATCCCAGCCAACACAGGGCACAAGGCAGGAAACAATCCTGGGCAGGGTGCCAACCCACCGCAGGACACACACAAACACACCCACACACCAAGCACACACTAGGGCCAATTTAGAATCGCCAATCCACCTAACCTGCATGTCTTTGGACTGTGGGAGGAAACCGGAGCCCCCGGAGGAAACCCACGCAGACACGGGGAGAACATGCAAACTCCACGCAGGGAGGACCCGGGAATCGAACCCAGGTCCCCAGATCTCCCAACTGCGAGGCAGCAGCGCTACCCACTGCGCCACCGTGCCGCCTTACGGAAGATAGATAGTGTAAAAAACATAAAATGATGTAATTGAACAAAATGTATGTGTGTAAGTACAGAAAATAGGACAGAATGATCAAACTTGTTTGTGTTTTGCGTACGTGACAAAAAGCATATATACTTTCTGGAAGTTTTCTTTCAATGATGTGTGTGACAAGAAAATATACCTTTAGGGTAAAGACTTTACCAATTGGAATAATACAAAATGAGTCAGGACGCTATTTTTATTGCTTACGTGGTCAACGATCAGGAGACTAGAAAGGTATAAAAGAGCAAGGATATCTGCGCTCGAGGCAGATGAAGTGCGGTGTCCTAGGACTGTGTTTCTCTGTCATTTTACCCTTGTCTGGTATGTATCAATAAAAGGTTTTTACTAATTTTAATTTTCTTCTCTGTCTTCAGTCACAAAAAGTGTCCACAGTTTTTTGGCGCCCGGACGTGGGGCAAGAGATGGCTGGTCGACTCCTCCAGCGAGACCATTTCAGTGATCCGTCTTACCAGCGGACTGCCGTCAACTTGAGCGCTCCGGCAGCAGAGCATGCAGCTCCGGCAAAAGTTAGGACTGCCCTGTCCTGAAACAGTTCTTGCGTGAGGAGCCCCTGGTCTCCTCTTTGCTACATCCACGGTGACTGAACGGATTTCCAGACAGAGCTTGCACACTTCCAGGCTGGGGTAAGCACCGGGGAATTTCCGAACATTTTTTTTTATTTTCTAAATTACGGGAGGGCGAGTTTCCTGTTGACCGTCTAGTCATACTCATATCTCAACGGGTTGCTTAAGGTGATGGAGACTTGACCCAAGCAGTGTGACACATACGAAAGGTCTGACGAAAGGATACTGGCCTCACCCATATCCTAGACTCGGCTGGACGTATTGATGTAGTATTCTGCTGAACCGAATCGGACACGAAGTCACCTGAGCTGGAATCCGGGGATGTGAGCGGACAGGCTAACGGGACGAGTAACGGGGTGGTATATATATATATGGAAAAATAAACAGAAAAAGAGCACAGATTGCAGGTTTGCTGTTAGGACGGAATAAATAAATCTACATACTAATAGGAATACCGTGTTCTCCTGGGAACTGGGACAGGACCGATAGTTGGGTGTCTCCCCTTGGGACTAAAGAAGGGAACAGTAAGGGAACAGTGAGTGGCACACTTAATACCTCGCTGATTCATACGTACAAGGGATTAGGCGAATCAGTATATAGTTGGAAAATTAAATACAGGACCCGGGAGGGCAAGGGGACATAATGGGAACTTATAACAGTAAGCCTGTTAATCGCCGCACAGGGGGATCAAAATCATTAATGCTGGAAGAATTATTTTCGGAGGATCAACAGACGCCCCGTAAAAATGGGTCTCCTAGGAAATTTATAGAAAAGAAGACAGGTTTAGATTTCAAGAAGGCATGTAGGAAATGGAATAGACAGAGTGGTGGGCGTTGGCTGATAGAGGGGACAGGAGATGTAAGTGAAATACAGGAAGCTAGGAAGATCCTGTGTAGGAATAAGCAGGGTTGTTATAATAGTGGACCATATCGAATGGATAATGTTCGATAGATGGGAATTAGTAATAAAAGACAGAAATTTAGAAGCAGTACAGAAACAGAATGAATTGTTGCGGGCAAATGAGGGAAAGGCTAAAAAGGAGAAAGAGGAATTACTAATTACATTACAGAAAGTTCAGACAGGCACTGAACCACAGGCAGACGGGAGGAAAAGGAAGTATAATCCAAATAAAGACCCCCTTTATTCCTATTATTTTTTTTCTCTCCTCAGTACCAACCTCAGGCACCTCCATTATCCCCTCCTCTATCCCCCATTCCGACTGCCCCCCCTACACTACAACTGGCAGAAGTTTCCCCTGATGATCCCCCAGGCACAGATCACTATGACCCCTCTACCCATCGTGATGACCCACCCCGTACTAGACACTTGCCCTTTAATAGAAGGTCCCAATCCTCATTATAACCCTGCCCATCCAGCCAGACCCCAAAATCCCACAACAGTTATGATAAATCGGAACTGGGACATCCAAGAACTAAAGGATGTCGTGAATGCACTTCCAGATCCAAAGGAAGTAGGAGGACTAAAATTTGTTGAACAACTTGATCAGTTAGATAGCATGTATAAGCCTAACGCTGCTGAATGGACCCAGGTACTTCGTCGAAAGCTTGGGACCACATGGGCCACTGTTAGCAGGGGTGTCCGCAATGACGTTCCATGGGTATGGAACCCAGCTTTAACTCGAGGACAGGGGATAGGTGGAGAAGGCGAATTTAACCCACAATGGGAGGCGTTGAGACAAAATATTGCAGAAAAATATAAAAAAGAAACGGACTGGTCCCTAATTTCTGCTGCAAAACAAAAGAGAGACGAGACGGTTGATGAATGGGCACATAGGATTCAAGACCTTATGGCTAATCACTCGGGCTTGGAAAATGTTGATGACCGCACCCAAGCTGCAGTTCCACCTTTTGTTTCCGGTTTGCGCCTTGATATACAAAACAAGGTCCGCACTTCCTGTATTGAGTGGGAAAGTGCCGCGTTTGATGAAGTCAAACGACATGCTGAACATGCCGAAAAACAAACTAAGCAGAAGGAATCGGACTCTCATGCCAAATTATTGGCAGCACAGATGAACTATTATACCAGGAATACTCCTGACCGAGGCCGAGGATATGGCATTAGAGGAAGGGGACGAGGACGAGGAAGAGGACAAGGTGGTTTTGGAGCTCCTCCTGCTGACCACAATAAGAATCCTTTTATTCCCTCTCCCTTTAATTCCAATGTTAATTCCTACTCTTGCTACGCCTGTGGTGAAACTGGACATTTTCGTCGGGAGTGCCCTCACAGACAGCAACAACCCCCACCTCCCCCTATTCCACCTGTTTTTTCTGACACCCCTGACCAACAATACTGGCCATAGGAAAACGCAGGGACCTCCAGCCACTCTTTTCAACTACCTTTGCTCACCCATAATTCAGAGACTGATCCTTTACTGACATTGTTCGTTGATGGCACTGAGACTATTTTCTTAATCGACACTGGTGCCACTCGATCTACCCTCTCGCTGGCAAAGGTCCCTGCCTCGAACGAGACTGTTACTGTGCTTACTGCTTCTGGACAACCTCACCTTCTTCAAGTATCAAAACCTCTTCAAGTCCAGTCACGTCCTGGCGGACATACCTTACTGCATCGTTTTCTTTTGAATCAGCTCTGTCCAGTTAACCTTTTAGGAAGAGATCTCATGACAAAACTTTCTCTTTCTATTTCTATGACTGACAAAGGTTTTTTCTGTTCTACCCCCAAGTTGTTGTGTCAAATTGCCCCTTACCCCAAACCCTCTTTTGCAGCTTGGACTTTAAATATTTCCCCACACACCATTCTCCTCAAAGCCCTACACTCTTTTTCCCCCTGTCTCTTTCCCAATTTACAGGCCCCTGACATTTTGCCCAATACTTCCCTATACAAGTAGACACCCCCTGGCTAGAATCTTTCCTTACTTCTGGTACTCGCCCCGAAACCCTTCACATCCCCTGTGTTTTTATTTCATCCACAAAGGCAGCTGCTTCTGTTCATCTTACATGCTCACAGCATATATTTTATCTTGGCAGCTCAGTGCCTCATATTTCCTTAGCTAATCACACACTGTTAAATGGGGGGAAATAGGACCATGGGTAGAAAAATGCCTTGAAAGAACAGACTGGTTACAAGTTACTCCAGGTATTTTTGATACTCCTGACCATTTAATAACTAAAGTGGTGTTTCAAACTGATTTATTAGTACATCGCGCTTTGTGCCGTCCTTCCTCTTTTGCTTGTTCATTGCAAACCACTTTCCCTTCTTGGCTCTCTATGCTCCCTGATTCACTATGGTCCCAGGGAAAGAATGATTATGGAAGGATAGCCCATTGTGAGCCTCTGGTGATCCACCCGAAATCCTCCTTCCGCCCGCACCATGCCCAATATCCTCTGTCTCCCGAAGCAGAGGCTGGCATCTCCGCCGTACATTCCGATCTCGTCAAACGCGGTACCGCCGTTGGACATGGACCGTCATGCCTCAGGGATACACTGAAGCCCCTTGTGTATATGGACAAGCTCTTGCCCAAAATTTAGAAGGCTTTTGGCCGGACAGGATACAGTATGTAGATGGAAATGATATGTAGCGCTACGGAAGATGATTGTACAAAAGATACCCAGAAATTGTTGCTGTTTTTGGGGGACAATGGCCATAAAGTTTCTAAAGTTAAGCTGCAGCTAATCAAAACAACTGTAAAATATCTAGGTCATGACATTACGTATGGAACAAGAGCTCTCTCTAGCGATCGCATTACAGCCATCCAAAATCTTCCTAGACCGGTCACAAAACAACAGGTTATGTCTGTTTTAGGTATTCTGGGCTACTGCAGACAGTGGGTTCTAAATTTTACTGAAAGAGCACAGCCGTTGCAACAATTGGCTAATACTCCTGGCATCCCCCTTTCTGGCCAGGTCCAATGGAATGAACAGGCTGAGAAGGCTCTCTGTAACCTAAAAACTGCTCTTCTATCTGCGCCCACGCTTAGTTTGCCTGATCATTCTCGTCCATTCACTTTGTTCGTGGACGAAAAGCAGGGATTTATGAATGCAGTACTGACGCAACAACATGGAGATAAACAAAGACCGGTGGCTTATTTTTCTAAAAAACTGGATCCAGTGGCCGCAGCACTTCCTCCGTGTCTTCGTGCTGTGGCTGCAACAACAGAAGCTGTATTAGCAAGCACGGATGTAGTTCTCATGAGCCCCCTAACAGTTAAAGTGCCTCACGCTGTACATTCTATCCTAGTACAAGCCAAAACTTCACATCTCAACCAGTTACGCAGTGGTCCAAGGGGACCGCCTGCTGGAAGCAAATCGAATTTTCATCAAGCTTGAGTGCACAAGCAGCTGAACTCGTAGCACTCACTCGAGCATGTCAGCTGTCCGAAGGGAAGATCGTAACAATTTATACGGATTCCAGGTATGCTTTTGGAGTCTGCCATGATCATGGAGCACTATGGAAACTAAGGGGATTTAAGACCAGTACTGGCAAACCCATCCAACATCAGAAATTGATCGAATCCCTTTTAGAAGCCATAACCAAACCATCAAAGCTAGCGATTGTTAAATGTCAAGCTCACACAGGAAAACAGGATCCTGTTAGCAAAGGAAATGAATTAGCTGACCACTTTGCTAAAGAGGCTGCATATAATAACACACCAATTTCTTTATTCCAACAGAGAAAATGACCAGGACCCTGATAATTATTTCTTTACAGAGTGCAGCCACGGATATCGAAAGGAGAAAATGGTCCAAAGAAGGGTCCCTCTCTGATGGAGTCTGGACTCATAAACACACTAACAAACCTTTTCTCCCAAAAGCCTCTTTCCCAGGAATGGCAAAAATCGCCCATGGCCTCGATCACGCAGGTAGAGATGCCATGGTTCGAGATGTTGAAAAACATTGGGAAGCTGTAGGTTTCTCTACATATGCAGAGCAATTTTGCAGACGCTGTGCAATATGTCAAAAGTTTAATGTGGGAAAAGGTACCCAGGTAAGTCCCGCCGTTACCCCTAATCCAATGGGTCCGTTTGAACACCTCCAAATGGATTTCATTGAACTAACCCCGTCTAAAGGGTACCGATATTGTCTTGTGATTGTCGATGTGTTCTCCCGATGGGTAGAGGCTTTCCCTTCAAAACACAACGATGCCAAAACAGTAGCTAAAGCACTAATTAAAGAGATTATTCCAAGATGGGGTATCCCTCAAAAGTTACAAACAGATAATGGCACTCATTTTGTGAACTCCGTTATAAATGAATTAACCACCTGGCTCCAAATTAATGTGCACCATTATTGTAAATACCATCCCCAAAGCGGAGGCATCGTAGAACGATGCAATGGCACTTTAAAAGCTAAACTCGCAAAAATTTGTGAACAAACTAATTTATCATGGCCGGATGCACTACCCTTAGCTTTAATGGGACTAAGGGGACGGACACACCGACAACTGGGACTATCGCCGTTTGAGATTCTGACCGGACGTCCCATGCCCATTGGCATGGTTGTAGGAAATGTGAATTTGCATACTGTGGACAATGATCTTCTCTCTAGTCTTGCAGGTCTCCGAACCTCGTTGAAGGAAGTCCACCAACAGGTTAATCAAGCCTGGAGGACCAGCCCACCTTCTAAGGATTTACCAATTCCCTTGGGCACCTGGATCTTGGTTCGAGATACTCGGAGGAAACACTGGCATCAGCCTAGGTGGAGAGGACCATTCCAAATTCTTCTATCCACACCACATGCCGTGAAAGTTGAAGGACTGCCTGCCTGGATCCACACATCACATTGCAAGAAATGGCTATCTTAAAAATACTTTTTCTGTTGACTGTTACCCGCACCCTCTCAGGCTACCCAAGGATGGGTGGTGATCTCTATCTAAGTACTTTACCGCCTCTATGGAAAGGGCATATATGCTACATGAGGAGCACATGTCTCGTATAGCTTCTTCCATTTTCTCCTCCCCATCCGATTTCCCCCCCCCTTCCCCTTCATCAACCATTTCAATTTAATTATATATTGCCCACATCATTTTGTTCAAAAAGGGAGGAGTGTAAAAACATAAAATGATGTAATTGAACAAAATGTATGTGTGTAAGTACAGAAAATAGGACAGAATGATCAAACTTGTTTGTGTTTTGCGTACGTGACAAAAAGCATATATACTTTCTGGAAGTTTTCTTTCAATGATGTGTGTGACAAGAAAATATACCTTTAGGGTAAAGACTTTACCAATTGGAATAATACAAAATGAGTCAGGACGCTATTTTTATTGCTTACGTGGTCAACGATCAGGAGACTAGAAAGGTATAAAAGAGCAAGGATATCTGCGCTCGAGGCAGATGAAGTGCGGTGTCCTAGGACTGTGTTTCTCTGTCATTTTACCCTTGTCTGGTATGTATCAATAAAAGGTTTTTACTAATTTTAATTTTCTTCTCTGTCTTCAGTCACAAAAAGTGTCCACAATAGATAGATAGATAGATAGATAGATAGATAGATAGATAGATAGATAGATAGATAGATAGATAGATAGATAGATAGATAGATAGATAGATAGATAGATAGATAGATAGATAGATAGATAGATAGATAGATAGATAGATAGATAGATAGTGTATTTTATTTGTATTTTAAACATGATTCTTGTTTCAGAGAAAAATAGGAAATAAGTCATATCATCTATATGAATGTTCTTTGCAAATTCTTATCTCTGACTGCCTAAACCTTGGTGTAACATTCATCCTTTTAATAGATTAGTTTTCCAAAACACCTTTCACAACTGCAAGTAACAGTTGAAGTCTTAACAGTTGAACCCAGGTCTCCTAACTGCTAGACAGCAGTGCTACCCACTGCGCCACCGTGCCGCCCAATTCCAAACATGAACCATTCTAAACAAATACAGGTAAAATTCCGTTACAACGAATATCTTTACAACAAAATTTTCATTACAAAGAAGAATTTTTATGGTCCCAACAGCTTCTCCATATGACACGAGTCTATAGAAATCTCGTTACTACGAAGTACATTCAGCAGATACTTTCATTATAACGAAGTGCACAAAAGACCTTGAAATGCTTGAATGAATCATTCATAGAGCAGTTAGTTCTGTGGCCACAGCTCAGTTGTGCACAATGATCCCCAAACAGAAACACTATAATTTTTTTTTCTTTCTTCGAACTTTCCTCGTACTGGTTTTATTTATTTATTTATTTATTGCCTTTTTTGTTTCCTGCGGTTTTCAGTGATGCCTTTTAGTTATTGCTCGTCAACATCTGAAAAACATCCATTGGAATTTAACTCATTGTCACCCTCCTATAGAAACGGCAGAAATGAAAAAACGATAACAGTTCATATTAGAAAAAAAAACTTTAACTTTTTGCAGCTCTTGATTGTGGCAAAAAAGAAAAAAGACGTTGCCAGTGACGCTATCAACTTTCTTGAAAGACAGAGCAAAAAAAGTAGAAAAATCTCAGGTTGCAAACATATGTGAACTGCTGCATTTGAAGACGTTGAAAAAGCCTTTTTTACGTGGTTCAGTGATTCTCGTTCAAGAAACATTCCTATTAATGCGGCACTCATTCAAGAGAATTTGAGGTTTGTAAACTCTCTTGGTGTAATTTTTATATGTCATTGAAATGTACTATTATTATTAGGCATGGTTTAGACACCTATGTCATCAGGAAGGTACCAGAAAAAGGGACCTTGATGTTTTCGGTGTTAGAGTTAATTTAGAGCACGGATGCCGTGGATGTAAGAGCTGTGATAAATAAAGCTCTCCTGCATGCTAAAAAAACGTCTCGCCATCATTTCATTTTTCACAATTTGTGAAAACAAGACATGGTGTCAGAATAGAGGACAGTCAGGAATTTTGCTGGAGTTCCTTCACCACGAATTGACTGGGATTCTCTTAACCTGCTGGGAGAATGGAAAAAGTTCCAACAGCACGTGGAGCTGATGTTTTTTGGCCCGCTAAAAGGCAAAGACGAGAGTGAGAAATGCTGCTACCTGCTCCTGTGGACTGGGGAAAAAGGAAAAGACATTTTCAACACATGAACTCTCACCCAGGAGGAAGCCAGGATACTGAAAACTTAATTATGACCGCTTTGAGACATATGTCATGCCTAAGACGAATACGATATTCGCGAGATACAAGTTTAATGAGAAGACGCAGGGGATAAACGAGACTTTTGATCACTTTGTAACGGAGTTAAAATTGCTGGTGAAGGACTGTGCATATGCAAACGAAAATGAGATGGTCAGGGATAGAATAGTGTTTGGCACAAACTCAGCGAAAGTGCGAGAGAAACTTTTAAGCGCCGGGCCTGAGCTAACATTAAATAAAGCCGTGGACATCATAAGATCGCACGAGTGCAATGTGTGCTGTCTGAGATAAAGAGGAAGACGAGTTGTTTATTGATGCAGTAAGAAAGGAACAACCATCTGAAGCTGAACAAGCCTTTGCAGATATAGCAATAGGAAAGCAAGGTGTAAAACTTAAATTTAAATTACACACTGGTGCACAAGTTAATGTAATTCATGTGAGTGAGTACAATAGTCTACTGAGTGAATGCAAACTACAACCCACTGTGCGCAAGCTGACAGGGTATGGAGGAGAGCAGCTTATAGTAAGAGGTACATGTACGCTGCATTGTAAATACAAGGAGCGCAGTATGGTTTTGGATTTCTATGTTATAGAGACACAGGCGCCTCCAGTGTTAGGGCTAAAGGCATGTCTAGATTTAGATTTGATTAAGCTAGTCCTAGCAGTGACCTCAGCAACTGACATACAGTCCATAAAAGAAGAGTTTGCTGACGTCTTTAAGGTCATTGGTCTGTTCCCTGGGGAGTGTAGTATTCACCTTGACCCCGCAGCAGTTCCAGTAGTGTACCCGCCAAGAAGAATTCCCCTTGCCTTGCGAAGTCGACTAAAGGAAGAGCTGCTGAATATGGAGAAATTATTTGCAAGGTGACAGAACTAACTGCATGGGTAAATGCATTGGTGGTCGTTGAAAAACCAAGAACAGGCAAGCTCAAAGTTTGTCTTGACCCTAGAGACTTGAACAAAGCTATTAAACGGCCCCACTACCCTCTGCCAACACTAGAGGACATCACGCCACAGCTGACAGGAGCACGCTACTTCAGCATAGTAGATGCCCGTTCGGGATACTGGGCTATAAAGCTCACGGAAGAATCTTCTCTGCTGACAACATTTAACACCCTGTTTGGACGCTATCCTTTCCTGAGCTTACTGTTTGGCCTCATCTCTGCCCAGTATGAATTTCAGAGGAAAATAGATGAGACATATCAAGGCCTCATCTATGGCGCAACCCGCGAAGAGCATGGCCAGAACCTCCGTGCCATGCTGCAACGTTCACGGGAAAAAGGAGTCCGTCTCAATGCTGAGAAACTCACCATTAGAGCCACTGAGGTCAGCTACTTTGATCATCGCCTCTCAGCTGAAGGCATCAAACCAGACCCAGTGAAAATCTCTGCTATCAAGATGATGAAGCCACCAAAGAATCGGGGAGAACTGGAGACAGTGCTAGGCATGGCAAATTACCTCGCCAACTTTGCACCTAATCTGTCTGAGGTCAGTGCGCCAATGCGTCATCTCTTGAAACAATCAAGCGAGTTTTTATGGGATAAGCAGCATGATGCAGCATTTCAGAAAATGAAAGACATCATTACTAGAGAACCAGACCAGTTCTTTGCCTATTTCAATCCTGAGAAAGAACTCTACTTGCAAGTAGATTAATCAAAATATGGGCTTGGTGCTGTACTGCTACAAGAAGGCAGACCCATCAGCTATGCTTCCAAGTCACTCACAGACAGTGAGAATAATTATGCCCAGATTGAAAAAGAAATGTATGCAATTCTCTTTGGGTTCAAGCATTTTCACCAATATGCATATGGTCGTCGAGTTTGTGTGGAGTCAGACCACAAGCCGTTGGAGTCAATCTTAAAAAAACCATTAGCCACAGCCCCACTAAGGCTGCAGAGAATGATCCTTCAGCTGCAGAGATATGACTTCCACATTGTTCACTGACCAGGAAAAGACATTTCTGTTGCCAACACACTCTGAAGACAGTCCATTACCTCCCATGACAGCAACCTCAGCGAAGGGATGGATGTGCACGTTCACACAGTTTTCAACAGCTTACAAGTGAGTGACACCAGATTAAAGGAGATACAAGTTGAAACTGAGAAAGATGAACATCTTGGTGCTGTGAGAACAGCTATTCACAATGGATGGCCTGAGGAGAGGAGAAAGTGCCCCCAGAGCATTTTGCAGTTCTGGAATTACCGAGATGAGTTGTCCGAAATCAATGGAATTGTCTTTAAGGGAGAAAAAATGGTAATTCCTACAAGTTTTAGAGAACAAATGCTAATGAAGATCCATGCAAGTCACATGGGCATGGAAAAATGCAAACAAAGCGCATGTGATATAATGTTCTGGCCTGGAATGTCAAAGCAAATAGAGGCAATTGTAGCAAAATGTCAAATCTGTCTGGAACGTTATCCATCGAATACCAAAGAACCCATGATACCTCATTGCATCCCAGATAGGCCATGGCAAGTTGTAGGTACTGTAACAGTAGGAGGCGCTATCGCTCCCTTGAACCCTCAGGTACCACACCAAACACCAAGTAAAAGTCCAATTATTATTGTTTTTATTATAATAACGTGCACCAAGCACCCTCCACTCTACTATACTCATAAACACTATACAATACAATCACTAATCAATAACCAACAATCCTCCACTCCCAGACGCGTTGCCACCCTTCCTCCCAGCTCAGCTCACTCGTCTGGGGTTTCTTATAGTCTTTTATAGTCCATGACCCGGAAGTGCTCCTGAACCCCTGTCCACGTGACTTCTTAGCACTTCCAGGTCGGATAAAACTCTCCTTCTTCCTCCCAGAAGCACGTCATTTCCTCTGTCACTGTGACTAAGACATACTTCCAGGTTATAGTGCACATTCAAGTCCTTGAGCCTCCCTGCAGCGTCCTCTGGTGGGCCCCAAGGTATCCAGCAGGGTTGGGAATAGAAACTCCATTGTCCAGGATTTCCTGCTGGTCTTTGGGGCACTTCCATACTATAGGGAGGGCTCCATCTGGCGGCCTGGGGGTATTGGCCAGGATGAACAGCTGGCCATCTCCCACAGTACTCCCTCCCCAGCGAAGAATTATAATTCGGGGCGACCAGCCCCGCGAGGGACGTCCTTCTCCAGAAGGGTCCATGGGATGGGCCTTGGCTACGTCGTAGATACTCCCCGGAGAACCTAGGGGGAACGTTGTATCAGGTATCCCTCTGATGGAGGACAACTTCGCCGTACGTGGTCCGGCCGACGGCAATCATAGCATATCCGTCATCCTCCCTGTTGCATCCCTCTGCGAGACTGGACACACCTAGGAAATTCAGGTTCCGCCCTTTGTTTTGCTGAGGAGGGTTCTATGGTCTCCTCTGATGACCCAGTTCTCTTTTCCCCTTTGTTAGGAGTCCTAGTTTGTACGGTATTTTTAAGACCTCCTTTTCGCTCTGGGGCTTGTCCATAGTTTGGGTCTCTCTATTAGTGGAAGAGAGCCCTTTTGCTGTCTGCACGCTCTTTGATCTTAAACTAATCGGAGGTGGCGTCTTCAGCACTGCATCGTTCCGAGAGACAGCACTTTTCAGCTGCTCCGGTTCGATCGGCGCTTCCCCCGCCCGTTCTATCATCACACCACATTCTGTTGTAGTGACTTGGCACCCGCTACTTATTAATCGCGGGCCTGGATTACACTGCGTCCCTATATGCTGTACGGTACCAGTCACACTCACCTGTACCACCATATTAATCATGACAGGAGACTTACGACCAAATCGCTGTAGGTATTCCTGTATCCTTTTCAGTGGCGCTTCGGCCGTCGCTCCTAGCTCCTCCACCCGTTTCTTCACGTCCACCAACACCTGGAAAATACTGTGTATGGGCTCGAGCAACTTCTCGAGATCCCGCAGCCCCACAATGTCATTTAATTCAGCCGAAGGCAGGCTACAACCATCACTTGCCTTACCTTCCGGCCGGTAGCCAATGAGCACATCCGTTCCTGGCACGTGCTCAGCTGGGTTGCGCGCAGGCTCTTGGGATTTGGAGTTTTTAGAGGGTCGGGTGGACGCCACTGGCCGAATGTGATCCGCCTTTTCTAATTTGACGGCGTACCGTTCATTCACATCCCGCTCCTCTTTACCTTTATTTATAATCGGCGCTGCTTCGCTCGCTTCCCTCTTCCCTTTCAGGGAGCTCGGTTCCGTCTGGGAAACAATGATCTCACCAATGGACCAATGTTGACCTTCTCCTTCCCGAAATCCTTCGGGCGAGATCACGTGTCCCATTTCGGTGAATAGGCAGGTCTCTTCCTGGTCAGGTGACACCGTGTTTTGCTTTCGGTTTACCCAGCCTGCCCCAGGATAGTCCACGTGACTGTTTTCGTCGAATGGGCTTCTCCCCTGAAGACTCCTAGAATGGCTTGACTCCTTGCTATCGTGGCCATCTTGCCCAGGTATGAGGTAGGCATCCGACTCACCGTCTGATTTCCGCAGACAGGCCTCTGAAAAATAAGTAAAGAAAGTTCCTGGCGCCTTGGGCGTTTTTTCCGGCACATACCTCCGAACTTAGACGCCGTGTTCCCAGTTCATTCAGGTAGTCCTGCGTGTCCGATATCCGACAACCCTCCCACTGCCGCACCGCTCGGGCTTTCATGCTGTCAATCAGTTCTCTGTCTTCCTCACTTCCCGTCAGGTATGTCCACATACTTGCGGCATCATTTAGGATCTTATGCTTTTGGGTATTCCCATTCTTTCTGCCAGATTTCTTCCCCAACACGGACCGAAGTGTAGCATGGCTCACTATCGCAGCGTTGCCTGTAGAGTGTGGCGTTTCTACCTCCGTGGGCTTTGACGCTACTTCTTAGGGTTCTCTGTCCACAAAAATGTTTTAAATTCAGGTCCTCTGCCAACCGACGGCCAAAGTATCCTGCCGACTACGCCAGTGTAACAGTAGGAGGCGCTATCGCTCCCTTGAACCCTCAGGTACCACGCCAAACACCAGGTAAAAGTCCAATTATTATTGTTTTTATTATAATAACGTGCACCAAGCACCCTCCACTCTACTATACTCATAAACACTATACAATACAATCACTAATCAATAACCAACAATCCTCCACTCCCAGACGCGTTGCCACCCTTCCTCCCAGCTCAGCTCACTCATCTGGGGTTTCTCATAGTCTTTTATAGTTTATGACCCGGAAGTGCTCCTGAACCCCTGTCCACGTGACTTCTTAGCACTTACGGGTTGGATAAAACTCTCCTTCTTCATCCCGGAAGCACGTCATTTCCTCTGTCACTGTGACTAAGACGTACGTCCGGCTTATAGTGCACATGCAAGTTCTTGAGCCTCCCTGCAGCGTCCTCTGGTGGGCCCCACGGTATCCAGCAGGGTTGGGAATAGAAACTCCATTGTCCAGGATTCCCTGCTGGTCTTTGGGGCACTTCCTTGCTACAGGGAGAGCTCCATCTGGCGGCCTGGGGGTATTGGCTGGGATGAACAGCTGGCCATCTCCCACAGTACAGACATATTCACTTGGAACAGTGAAAACTACCTCGTAACTGTTGACTACTATAGCAGATATTTTGAATTAGACAAACTTCACACCACCACATCAACAACTGTGATACACAAGCTGAAAGCAGCCTTCGCTAGACATGGCATTGTAGAGATATTATTATCAGACAATGGACCCCAATACACATCAAAGGAGTTCAAATCATTTGCCAAGTCATGGGAATTCACACACATCACTTCAAGTCCACACTACCCACAGAGTAATAGTCTTGCTGAAAGAACTGTACAGACAGCCAAAGCACTTTTGGACAAAGCTTATGCAGATGGAAAAGACCCATATCTCAGTCTGCTTGAATATCGTAACACGCCAGTGGACAATTTTAAGTCCCCAGCACAGTTGTTGATGAGCCAACGACTTCATTCAATTCTGCCAACAACAAGCAAGCAATTACAACCGCAAGTTGTTAGCCATAAGGAAGAATTCATAAGAAGGAGCCAAAGACAACATCACCAAAAGGTTTACTACGACAGATCATCCAAGCCATTGCCACCAATTGATGCTGGAGCAACTGTCAGACTCCAAGAACAGGGACATTGGAAACCAACGGTTGTCATCCAACCAGCTGGAACTGATCGATCATATATCCTCCGCACTTCAGATGGACAGGTGTATCGTGGCAACCGCAGGCACATCCGGAGTACTAAGGAAAAGCTTAGTCCGAATAACGTCAACATTGCAGACACAGAACCAGATGAACAATGTGACACACAATTAAAATCCACACATGTAAACACACCAGTCTCACCAGAAGCTTGCATACCTGAAAACACATCACCGTTACCTGATACTTGCACCACCGAATCATTGCCTACTTCAGGATCACATTTACCCTCATATCGTACTAGGTCTGGACAAGAAGTCAAACCAAGAACAGTCCTAGATCTGTGAGTTGTAAAGAGTATAGGTGGATTGCTGCCATATTTAAAAATGAAAATGTTCTTGTGTTTTTAGAATGTGTTTGACATTATGTAATGAGTATTTGTCTGTAAGATTCCAAGATTCTGTTTTTGCATTGCCACATGTTCCTTTGTATTGTTATTTATATTGACAGTTATGACAATTATTAAAACATTGGTATTTGTAGGTTGCAGTATTCGATAATATATGCTGAAGTCATAGGACAATGTTACATTGATTGTGTTCTATCATTATTTTAAGGAAGGGGATGTAATATTTATATGTCATTGAAATGTATTATTATTATCAGGCATGGTTTAGACACCTGTGTCATCAGGAAGGTACCAGAAAAAGGGACCTCGATGTTTTCGGTGTTAGAGTTAATTTAGAGTACAGATACCATGGATGTAAGAGCTGTGATAAATAAAGCTCCCCTGCATACTAAAAAAAAGTCTCGCCATCATTTCATTTTTCACAATTTGTGAAAACAAAACACTTGGGACCTCCCACAACTGGACAGCAAGCCAAAGAGCGTCCTGAAGTGCAATCTCCGCGTCTGTACAGGGCAATAGCAGATATGCTGCGTCTCTCCGCCAAAGTAAACAGTGTCATGCTTGGGTCACAGATTTGCACAGAAACACAGAAGATTGTAGAGACAGGAACTTTATTCAAACACTGCAAACAAACATGTCTCTTTTTCAAAAGTTTAAACGTGCTCCTTGACAAGACGTTGATGACAAATCCGTCTCACAATTAAAAGAATGCAAACATATGAGTGCACATCAGGAGCTGGGAAGGACAGAGATAGAGAAAGGCAAACTGACAGGTGCTTTTGGACTTTTAATTCTGTGAAGTACTGCGCGGATCACGCGATAGATCAGCCGCAAGTAAGCCCAGCAGCAAGGGAACGATGTGAAGGTAGTCTTTCAGCGTCTTTTTTTTTTTAACCTGTAGGGGTGCGATCGGCCCTGTGCCGCTCCTGTTTCAAGCTGAATAAAGCTGGTTTTGCTAAAGTACTGAGACTAAGCCTTGTGTTTTGGGGTGCAAGACAGGGACTTACAGCGCGACCCCGATCTTTTATGATTTGCTTCTGTGGCGCTTCATTGCAACGCTGTGAGCCTCCTATTGCCCTGCCCCAGCAACGGACAAACAATCTTCCACAGACTCTGCAATCGTGCTTCAGGACACACTTCAGCGTGTCGTTCCCGTTGGGTGGGTGGGTGGATGGGGGGATCTCAAAAGAGTTCAGAAACCTCACGATATGAAGAAGAAATAATGATACGGCTTCTGATTGATAACTGTGCAGCCCACAACATGCTTCCACATTTAGATAATGTTTGCGTTGAATTCCTCCCACCCAATTGCACGGCAGCGCTTCAGCCATTGGTTTTGGGCACCATTCGCACACTGAAAGTGTATTATCACAAGGAAATGCTGAGAAAAATTCTCGTCAACATAACTTGTAGGCAGGAGGAGATTAAAATTAATGCGAAAGAAGCTATTGAAATGATTGCAAACGCCTGGATACAAGTTAAGGAAAGCACTATAGTAACAAATACAGAATCTCATTGCAACAACATTTTCATTACAACTAAATATTTTTTAGGTCCCTGTGAGTTCATTGTAACGGAATTTTACCTGTATTAGCCATTTCACTTAAATTTTTTCTGTGCAATTATTAACTGTAAAGCAGCTAGCTACCTCATTGACAATTGACAAGGGGGAATTTTTCCAGGTGGGTTTTATCTAGAAATTTCTGTGAGTGGAAGTGAAAATGAAAAGAAATTCTAAGAAATGGATGGATGATTTCAGCTTGAATTTGAAATAAATAGCTGATGTATGTGTAAAAGATGAGACACAACTACATTTAAGAGGTGGGGCACCACCTTGATGACCCTGTATAACTGAAAAAGTTGAAAACAACAAAGCACACAGCAAGTTGTGTATTATATCTTTTCAGACAGGAGCTCAGAATTAAACAGATAGATAGATAGATAGATAGATAGATAGATAGATAGATAGATAGATAGATAGATAGATAGATAGATAGATAGATAGATAGATAGATAGATAGATAGATAGATAGATAGATAGATAGATAGATAGATAGATAGATAGATAGATAGATAGATAGATACTTTATTAATCCCAAGGGGAAATTCACATACTCCAGCAGCAGCATACTGATAAAAGCAATATTAAATTAAAGAGTGATAAAAATGCAGGTATAACAGACAATAACTTTGTATAATATTAACGTTTACCCCCCTGGGTGGAATTGAAGAGTCGCATAGTGTGGGGGTGGAACGATCTCCTCAGTCTGTCAGTGGAGCAGGACAGTGACAGCAGTCTGTCGCTGAAGCTGCTCTTCTGTCTGGAGATGACACTGTTTAGTGGATGCAGTGGATTTTCCATATTTGATAGGAGCCTGCTCAGTGCCGTCGCTCTGCCGTGGATGTCAAACTGTCCAGCTCCGTGCCTACAATAGAGCCTGCTTTCCTCACCAGTTTGTCCAGGCGTGAGGCGTCCCTCTTCTTTATGCTGCCTCCCAGCACACCACCGCGTAGAAGAAGGCGCTCGCCACAACCGTCTGGTTGAACATCTGCAGCATCTTATTGCAGATGTTGAAAGGCACCAGCCTTCTAAGGAAGTATAGTCGGCTCTGTCCTCTCTTACACAGAGCATCAGTATTGGCAGTCCAGTCCAATTTATCATCCAGCTGCACTCCCAGGTATTTATAGGTCTGCACCCTCTGCAGACAGTCACCTCTGATGATCATGGGGTGCCTGGTCCTCCTAAAATTCACCACCAGCTTCTTGGTTTTGCTGGTGTTTAGTTGTAGGTTGTAAACTGGCAGGAAAGGGCAGATCCAAGAGAATGGAAAATGGAAGTGACATCAGCGGTGGAGTGGTTGTTAGTCCTCTGTTCTTCAGAGGGAGGAAGAGAGAAGTCGCTGGTGCACAATGCAAACTCCTGGTTCACAGGTAATTTCCAACACCAGAGCCCATAACCTGCTTCCCATGTGCTTACACGTGACACAACCACCCCATTAGCCTAGACCTTTCTTAACTTGAGAAAGAGCTTCAGCATTGGTGTGAAGGGAGCACTTGCAATGCAAGACTTTAAACTGATAAAGCTGAAAGTTCAAGAACCCTCTAGTGACATTGTTCGACTCCTGTTGTACCGTCATCCATTGGAGTGGTGCATGATTGGTGACAAGAGTTAACTCATGGCCCAGAAGGCAGTTAACTCAGGTGGTTAATAAAACAGCCAAGGCTTGCCGTTTCTCCACTGCATACCTGGTCTTCCAGTCCAACAGTTTCAGGAATATGATGGGATATTCAACACCATCAATGCTTTGGCTCAGCATGACACCAAGACCTGTGTCTGAAGCATCGATCTGGAGGATGAAAGGCAAAGAAAAGATTGATGCTGATGTAAAGGCATGTTTTAAGTCACAAAATGTGTGTCTGCTTTGGTTTTCCATACCATCGTGTTGAGGGCTGTGCTTATTGTCAGATCTATCAAAGATCTGGTCTCAAAGAGAAACCACTAGCCACAAGAAAGTCTGGACCTGCTGCTTGGTTTTCAGACAGGTTTATTTCTATCTATCTATTTATCTATCTATCTATCTATCTATCTATCTATCTTGCACCCTATAGCATCCTGAATCAGAGGACATGGCACAGCTAGTGTCCACTGGTGTTCTAAGTGTGGTCTTTTCCTTAGCGAAATCCATGAAAGAAACTTGCCAGTACCCTTTCATCATGTCAAGGGTGGTCAGATATTGGGTTGTACCAAGCAGTTTGAGGAGTTCTTCCACATGTGGTTAAGGAAAAGTAACAACTTCCATCTGGCTTCAGGATCAAAATGTCAGACATAGATACTAAAGAGACTAAAACTCTTGTCTTGAGTTCCACTGAACCACCTCAGACTCTGTTTTAATGTCATGTGCTATCAGAGAGATCCTGTCTCATTGCACATTCAACACCACTGGGATGGAGAGGATAGCTGCTTTGAGCTCTTGTTGTTTGGCAGTAAAATCCAAACCTAAATTAAGGGGTGTTCCAAGAAAGAATGCGGTTGATCGGTGTAGGGGTTGGAAATCCATCTTCCTCCACAGTTTCAGCAGGATGACATGATAAACTTGTTCAGCTGGACAACAGTTTGGTTGTGTGTCCAAACAGTTAAGCAGCACTTTCCTCTCCTTAATTCCGTAAGGGTCTTGCCAATGGACCACCAGTTTGGAATGTGAAGTGAGAATGAAGACCATGACATGATCTCCAGGATGGAATTCATGGAGGCTCATGCCACATTACCATCAGCAGGCTTGTGCTGATTGCGTCTGCTCTATATTCTCATTTAGGATTGTCAGAATCTTGGCGAATACTTTGTGTAACTGCACAATATACTCTACTTTGTTTGTGGAGGGGAGTTCCTCTTCCTTCCAGTCTTCCTTCAGAATGTCCAATAGTCCACGGGCTTGCTGTCCATACAGCAGTTCAAAACAGGAGAACACTGTAGAGGCTTGAGGGACTTCTCGGAAGAGACAATAGGTCTATTTGAAAGGCAAAAAGATGCTCATCTTTATCCCCAAGTGAAAGAAGAATTGGGTTTAATGTCTTCTCATACCAGCACATTCACTAAACATGAACTTGAGGCAGGATGCTGAAGCCAAAAATGTATTGGGAAATGAGCAAATGGACAATCCACCACATCTGGTAAAAAGGTATCTCAGTATGTATAGTACCTAGGCAATGTTCAGTGTTGTATTTTGTTTTATTCTCTGTAACTACTCTGTTAATGTAATGTTAATAAAGGCTAAATTGTATATAATTTGATGCACTGGTATTATTACAGTTTAGGGAAAATGTTTATAGTACTTTTGGATATCGGTTTGATTGGCATCATGCTGTAACACTAACACTCTAAAAAAAATAACAGATAATAAAAAAATGAAAGGAGGTCAAACTGCTTCGATTTCAACTTAAATCATTACATATATCACTTTGGCAGGCCAAGCACTCTTTCTCTTTCATTCCCTCTTTCTGTATCTGTCTTATTCTCAAGGCCTTCCAATGCCAAGCCAGTGCCACCTATACTGCTGGTAAAACTATGCCAGCTGGGCACTTCTTCAGAAATGGTACAGGCATTAGAAGTGTTGTAGAGACAATCTAGTGAAAAATAACATAAAACAAGGAGATACATTTTACATATCAAAGAACATGATTTATTTCACTGGTAAAGGGGAAATGGTCAGACATTGTTCAAGAGGAGAACATTTTGTGACGGGCAAAGTGAATGGAAACAAAGCAAAAGGGGCAGCTATGGACAATATTGAAAAAAAAATTAAAAACACAAAGAGCCATGTTTGGAAAAAAACAGAAATTGTAAATAACTTAAACCCAAAACCAATAATGATATTGGGGAACACACATTTGTTAATTTACCACAACTGGACCTATGCTTGGTTGAAAAAAGGGTGGAAAAAATACATACTGCGGTATCTACCTCCTAACCAGCAGCTGTTTGTTAAGCAGAGAAGCCCTTAAAGACAATAAACAACATTTCCAGACAATTGTGCTGCCAAGCCCTGCAGACAGCAGGGTATTTTATTGCAGTGGTCACCCCTTAACCTGGGATGGTTGGCTTCTTTTTTCCTTTTCTTCAAACCCATAATTTTAAAAACTCAGAAGTGCCAGTCCTGTCTGCTTTGACAAGATAATGACTATCCTACACATGTAAAAGGCAGACACAGTTAGGAATTAACAAGATATTCTTATGTACCTTATCTTAAATGCTGCTGGTATTTTCTTTACGTTTACGTGCTTGTACATTTACATTTACATTTTTTGGTGAAAGGTAACTACTGAAGTGACAGATTTAAAAGTTACATTATGGTCTGGTTCTTTGAATTAAATAATTGTTTGCAACTCCACCACAGAAAATGAATCAGAAGCAACTATTAAGAAATGCTTAAAGGATGCATTTATTTAAGAATGAACCCTAATTACACAAAAACAAAAAGATATACTGTAATTAACTAAATTTGAAAATTAATATAAAAGCTCTGTCATCATACAGCGAAATAAAGTCTTACCCCCAAGAAAACTTAGCCTTAAAATATGATTTCAGAAATGGCCTGATTGGCTCAGGTTTACTTCAGTTACTTTTAATGATTTCTTTTTTATTTATACAGAAAAGATGGTATTCTGGGATAGGTGTAACCTTCCTGATATATCACAATATAGCATTTCTGGTTGGGTTATAACTGGAAGGCATTTCCTGTTCTAGAATTGTTAAAGATGTAATAAGGACACACCACCTCTCCCTTTCTCTGGTGTGAATGGCTGTAGTTAGAAATGCAACTGAGAGACATTTTCCACTTTCAGTTACTATTCAGTATTATTTGATTTAACTTTACCTGCTAGATACACTTTTTTGGGTTATGCACAAGGTGATAATACTTCTAGTTTAAAACCAATGACTAAACTAATGATTTCTGCTTGGAATGTTCTCTATTCTAAAGCAAATGACTATGACTTTCAATGGCAGACAAAAAATAGATATCTCTTTACAAGTGTTATGTTTCAGCTAGGGTGGTTGAGCAAGCTTTTGTTTAATTTTTGGTTATTTCATCTTTTTCTGTTGTTTAAATATAATTTTGTATATTGTGTTGGGAATTCTCTTTTTTGTTTTGTTCTTTCCATGTATATTTCTCTTTGATAAATTGGTTTTATTGCTTAAGTTGTATTTTTTGTAGTATTCGTAATATATGCAGTTGTTTTATGGTGTTATCAGATCACCTATACCATATATCTGAACATGAATGGCACCAATAAGACTTGTAGGTTCTAAATGGTGAATAACACAAAATGTCAAAACCAACAATGCAGCTGTCAATTATAACCTCATACCGGTCTCACTGTCTATGCTTCACTCCTTTTATTTCAACCATTGGATGTCTATGGCAGACTGCTCGCTAACTGGGGTTCTGTATACTTTCAAGCCTTTGTCATTCCAGTTTACCATCAATAGTAGGCTTCACAAAGGCACCACTTGTGTCCTTAAGAGGAACAAACAATCAAACCCCTGGCCTGCTAACAGCAGTTAGATAGAGACACTGGCTTTAAGCTTTCACTCACAATCTACCTGTATATTTCTATGTATCAAAACCAATAACAGCAAGGAAAAAAATGATAAAGTCATACAATCAGGATGAGTAAGCAAGACACTGATGATCATTCCCAGATGGGACCTTTTCATAGGTGCACATTATGTGTTCTCAATCAAAATGAATTAAGGAAGATAGGGAGATCCTTTGAAAAGTCCCATCTTGCCCAATGAGTACATAAAACAAGACTCCTTCACTCACTTAGCCACAGGTTCTCATCTCTGCTAACAAAACACAGATATTTTACAGTTTCTCATAACAATTTGAAAGTATATGTTGTTGTGGGGTACAAAATCTGTACATTTTGGTCTATATTTTCATTATATTTTGTTTAAGACAAAACAACAGATGAACATAATACTTGCATGGAGAGTTAAGATTAAAGGCAATCTGTTTTCCTAAATCACAGTACCATTTGTTTGAACTGACCAGCAATTCAAGTGATGCCTCATGCTTTTGATTACTTTAAAACCTGAGATCTGGGACAACTAGTTGCTAAATTGGTTGTACAGCCTGGGAAAGGAATACATGGCAGTAGTACTAAGCAACATCAAAAGTTTTATTGTTTGGGAAAATGGACATATTCAAGGTTAAAGAATCTGAGCGAATGCATTCATCATATTGACAGCCAGCCAATCAGGTGTATCTAACCATGTAGAATTTTATAATAAATATGCCTTGCTGAAGAGTAACATCAGAAGAGGAGAAGAAGAGTGAAGAGGAAAACAGAACAACGCCAGAGGAGGGCAAGAGTGATGACAGAAGAGGGCACCAGCAACGTGCATCCGTTTCCATCTGATTGTCGGCAAAGCATCTCATGAACAACTACGAGTGCTAGATCAGAAGCCACCTGGGACATTCATCCTTATCATCTTTTATCTTTTTGTAAGCTTTTTCTAAAGACTATATATATCCAGACTTTGCTACCCACCTTTTCTTTTATGTTTTTCTCTACTGGTATCATTATTCCTGTAACTAATACTCCACTGCTTTTAACTTTCTATGCTTTGTCTTCATGTCTAGAGTGATTTAAGTAATAGGTAGATTTCTTTGAGCACCTGGTGCAGCCAGAGGTTTGCCATATTCTTTGTGCTGCGAGTTTTATTAAGTCTGCAGGTGTGAGCACCACCCAATAGTAGGGAACAGTATGTAAAGTAAGGTATTCTTGGCTGATAAATGGCATATAGTCAAGGATGCATTTTTAAAAACAAAATAAATACATCACAAAACAAAATTCTTTGACTATAAAAAAAAAACAACAACTTTGTTCAGTTTAGTATTAAACTTGAGGTTTCCAAAGTTTTCTTTTCTCATTTTCTGTGAACTTCCAGTCATTTTTAACTTTAACAGCCTTAGCCTCATTTCTGGGCCAGTGCAGGCCTAAGCCTGCCAGGTGTTAGGGTGCCTTGGAGTACAGTCAATTTCAGAGGTGCACTCCTGAATTAAGAACAGGTCTATCCTTGTGTGACACTGTTTTTTGAGACAGAATACTGCAATTTTTGTGCTTATTGAATGCAGGAAAATGCAATAAGAATCCAGACTTTTATAGAAGTTGTCTCTGGATTTATTAATAGGTATTATCAATTTGCAGCTCCATCTTCAGCTAGCTCTCATAAGTCTGGTGTGGTCATTGAAATACAGCAAACCTAAATTGACAGATACTGTATAAGAGACAGGTTTGGACTCTTAGGGAAGATTAAGTCATCTCCTTACAGAAATCTGATACAAAAGATTAACTTTGTGTAGTGCTTACTTGCTGACTCCTTATCAATTTTTCGTTCTGTCCATCTTTAAGTAAATAACTTTTGAAATGTAAAAGAAGTAATTTTTGGAACAGCATTTTATGCAACTATAGAAAGAGAGAGAGGTTAGGAGCACATGCTGTTAGCGCATTACCACATCCACCACATGCAACCATAGATCACTTATTAAATAGTTCTCTGTATTTTTTTAAAAAAAAGCTGAATTTTAATTACAGTGCACAAGAGCTTGATATTATGTTTCTAGAGTTAAAACTCTTTGCACTCTATTTTGAAGATTAAGTCAGTGGTATATCTTTTACTGTTAACCAACAGAATGTGAGCAGAAATTTTTCAATAAGGTGATGTATAAAAAGGAGATACAGTAGATACCCACTTGTCTTCTAGTTTACAAAAGATGTGTCCTTGCATAGATTGTAATGGTTCACAGCTGATTGCGATGTGGGTGGAATGAGGACTAACACCACCGAATCTTAAGTCATAGTCGTCTCTCAGAAAACAATGTATTTTTCTCTTCAGGTAAGATGCAGGCAACTGTCCCAAGTTGAAGAGTTCAAGTATCTAAAGGTTTTATTCATTAAGGATGATTGTGACTGGACTATGGGTTTCAAGATGCTTAGTTCTCAAATAAAGCATTTAATTTAATGGTTAGTCTACTCCCTTGTCTTCATCTATGGTCATGAGCTCTGGGTAGTGACTGAAAGAATGAAATCACAAGTCCAAAATGAGGTTCTTGCTCTGTGTTTTGGAACTCAGTGTTTATGACAGAGGGAGGAATTCAGAAACATTAAAGCATCTCAGAGAAGAACTGCTACTTCTCTAAATTAAGAGTAGCCATTTTAGGTAATCTAGGCATGTTCTTACATTTGTGGCAGAAAGTTAAAGAGAAAGTGGGTCAAGCAGCAAGATGATGACTCTAGTCTAAACATACAAGTCACTCTACCAAAGAATAGTTAAATCAGAAAAAATATTATGTTCTGGAATGGCAAAGTTAAAGTCATGCCCACAGTACTATAGAAATGTTGTGGAAGGACCTGAAGCAAGCAGTTCATGCAATGAAGCCCACCATGATCCTTGAGTTGATTCTGGGCTAAAATTCCTCCAAGCTAATATGCAGGGCTGATCAACAATTATGTAAAGGAAATGTTTAATTGAAGTTATTGCAGCATAAAGTGGTCACACCATTTTCTGAAAGTAGAGCTGTTGATTCAATCTTTGTGCGATTAGTGCATTAAAAATTTTTGCAAATACCCCTATATATGTTGTTAATAAAGCAGGGCCAAATTAATCCAAGTTTATTAATAGTAGTACATTGTAAATATTATGGTGATGTCTGCTAATCCGAGTCTGCTCGTAAAAGAGACTGTTGAAGTATACGTCTGCATTGGAGACAGAATGTCAGTGGGACAGCCCTATCTCTGAGGGATATCTAACCTGAAGCAGCATAGTGTAGGTGCTACATACACGTATATCCAAGCAGTTAAAAAGCAGATGACACAGAGTGGAATCATTTGATTCCTCGTACCTTACTCAGACTTCCACCAAAGCAGACATGTTGTTGTTGTTTGATTAATTGTATGTTACCTACTGTAGCCTACATTATAACCTATATCTATATATATAAAATTCTTTTTGCGTTTGAAACTGGAAATTACATATGAGCGTTTGAAATGGAAATTACGTATGACCACAGAGGAACAGGAAAAACATTCTTAATAAACCTGATTCTTGCCGAGAGAGCGAATGGTGACATAGCTCTGGCTGTAGCGTCATGGGGAATCACTTCTACATTATTAGATGGAGGCTGTACAGCACATTCGGCATTGCAATTACCATTAAACATCGTTCACGACAAAAATCCAATTTGCAACATACACAAGGGCTCTGGAAAGGCAAAAGTCTTGCAACATTCAAGATAATAGTTTGGGATGAGTGCACCATGGCACATAAAAGAGCTTATGAAGCCTTGAACTGAACAATGCAAAATCTCAGAGATCCTACCAAAATAATGGGAGGCACTGACGATTTACTCGCAGGAGATTTTCGTTAAACATTACCAGTTATTCCACGAGGGACACCAGCAGATGAACTCAACGCGTGTTTTAAATCCATGCTTCTCCCTAGGTCAGTTATATGTCGCGTGTTCTCGGGTAGGTACACCAAAAAATGTATACATTTATGCACGTAATGGGCAAACAAAAAATGTAGTATACCCGAAAGCACTTCAGTAGTACTCAATATATCTTTACTTCTTAAATGTTAATGTTTTACTGTTTAATAATTTATACGCTTCTTATATGTTGTTCAAATTCTTTTATCAAAATACCAGTAAAGGCGCACTGCACGATGTGAATACACTTGACTTGAGCATTCATACTATTCATCCTCTTTCTCTGTACATTTAGCATTCGTTTGCACAGAGGTTGATGTGCTTGCTGCTTCCTGAGCAGCACTTCTTTACTCCACCCTAGCTGCCCGCTGCTTCTTTTTCGTCAGCATTTTTTCGCGTTAAAACTGATTATGTTTTTGTGTTGCAATTACTTAGTACGTTTTCTTTAACCTTTCACTTAATCTGGCACTTAAGTCTTCAATCTGCCTCAAGAATGATTAGCAAAGGTGGTAGGGAATGAGAATGGCGCCCATACACATCCACTGCATGGCTGCCCTGCTGCACGCTGCTGAGAGTTGATTCTACAAATCAACACCCCGAAAGCGGATAGTAGACGTCACGTAGTATATGTGTACCAAATTTCAAGTCAATAGGTGAAACAGTTTGCGAGCTACAGGTGATTTAAAATCCTGGACAGACAAACAAACAGCCACGGTAGCGTATTATAGAAGAAGATTTTACCGTTTAATAATTTATATTTATAATGCAGTGTGCTTCTTATATATTACTTCATATTCTCATATGATAATGATGTTAATAATGTTGTTTATATTGATTTCTATGTTATTGTAAGTGCTCTTTATTTGTTGAAAAATAAAACTGGCAAGTAACAAACATATTTTATAAATACTACATTTTATTTTTTTCCCTTGCACTCAGTGAGCGAAGACCCTGGGTAATCAGCTACAGTTAGGTCCAACTTTTTTCTAATTTTGGTTCTGCACATTACCACAATGAATTTTAAATGAAACAACTCAGATGCAGTTGAAGTGCAGACTTTCAGCTTTAATTCAGTGGGGTGAACAAAACTACAGTAATTTTTTAACACAATCCCTTCATTTCAGGGGCTCAAAAGTAATTGGACAATTGACTCAAAGGCTATTTCATGGACAGGTGTGGGCAAGTCCGTCGTTATGTCATTATCAATTAAGGAGTTGATTTGAGGTGTGGTGCTTGCATGTGGAAAATTTTGCTGTGAACAGACAACATGCGGTCAAAGAAGCTCTCCATGCAGGTGAAAGAAGCCATCCTTAAGTTGCGAAAACAGAAAAAACCCATCCAAGAAATTGCTGCAATATTACAAGTGGCAAAATCTACAGTTTGGTACATCCTGAGAAAGAAAGCAAGCACTGGTGAACTCAGCAACGCAAAAAGACATGGACATCCACAGAAGACAACAGTGGTGGATGATCGCAGAATCATTTCCATGGTGAAGAGAAACCCCTTCACAACAGCCAGCCAAGTGAACAACACTCTCCAGGGGTAGGTGTATCGATATCCAAGTCTACCATAAAGAGAAGACTGCATGAAAGTAAATACAGAGGGTGCACTGCAAGGTGCAAGCCACTCATAAGCCTCAAGAATAGAAAGGCTAGATTGGACTTTGCTAAAGAACATCTAAAAAAGCCAGCACAGTTCTGGGAAAACATTCTTTGGACAGATGAAACCAAGATCAACCTCTACCAGAATGATGGCAAGAAAAAAGTATGGAGAAGTCGTGGAACAGCTCATTATCCAAAACATACCACATCATCTGTAAAACATGGTGGAGGCAGTGTGATGGCTTGGGCGTGCATGGCTGCCAGTGGCACTGGGACACTAGTGTTTATTGATGATGTGACACAGGACAGAAGCAGCCGAATGAATTCTGAGGTGTTCAGAGACATACTGTCTGTTCAAATCCAGCTAAATGCAGTCAAATTGATTGGGCGGCGTTTCATGATACAGATGGACAATGACCCAAAACAAACAACCAAAGCAGGAGTTTATTAAAGCAAAGAAGTGGAAAATTCTTGAATGGCCAAGTCAGTCACCTGATCTTAACCCAATTGAGCATGCATTTCACTTGTTGAAGACTAAACTTAGGACAGAAAGGCCCACAAACAAACAGCAATTGAAAGCCGCTGCAGTAAAGGCCTGGCAAAGCATTAAAAAGGAGGAAACCAAGCATCTGGTGATGTCCATGAGTTCAAGACTTCAGGATGTCATTGCCAGCAAAGTGTTTTCAACCAAGTATTAGAAATGAACATTTTATTTCCAGTTTTTTAATTTGTCCAATTACTTTTGAGCCCCTGAAATGAAGGGATTGTGTTAAATAAATGCTTTAGTTGCCACACATTTTTATACAATCGTTTTGTTCACCCCACTGAATTAAAGCTGAAAGTCTGCACTTCAGCTGCATCTGAGTTGTTTCATTTAAAATGCATTGTGGTAATGTACAGAACCAAAATTAGAAAAAAGTTGTCTCTGTCCAAATATTTATGGACTTAACTGTAGTTAACCTATATTATACTGTAAGCAATAGAAATAGGTAATAGTCAGTGCAAATTTGTTGCAGTGCTACCAATGGAACGACTCCATTTCCCAGCAGCCCCAAAGGGGATTTCCCACATTGAATGTCTGCTATGGGTGCAGGGGCTGGTGGGGATAAGAAGGGCCAGCGGGAAACACAAAAGGATGCTGGAAATGCAGCAAGAAGAGATCTATTTTCTGTGTATCCCATGTGTCCCATCCTACGTAACTACTGTAAAGTCATTTGTACCCTGGATTGTTTCTCGCAAGGATGAATGGACTGTCTCGTGCCTGCCTGTCATGTGAATAGTGGTGGATTAGTTGTTTTGCATCTTCAGAGGGAACGCTCCCGCAAATCTCACCCCTCGCCACTCAGGACTACCGGTAGGACTGTTTAATTAATTTATTATGGAAGCTATTCCCAGGATCATCATCGTCATCTTTACACCATACCATTTCATTCATTTCTGCCGCATTAGAACTGTATAAGGACATTGCCATAAATGTTTATTGTCGAGATTGATGTGTGTAATATTTGTATCGCCGAAGGGGAAGGGGAGGGTTGTCTGATTTTTGTTGTTTATATTTAATTTTACACTTAATATATTTCACACATTTGTTTGATTCGTGTCTGTGAATGTGTGCTGTTCGGGTCAAGGCTGGGTGCATTCCTGGAAACCCCACCCGAAAAAATAAATAAATCACCTTTTCTATCGATGGTGTAAATCTGAGTGGCACCAGACTGCTACAAATTGACCATGCTGATATTTTCATTGATTTGGGTTGGCGGTTAAGACAGTTAGTCAGATTAATTTTGTAATTCAAAAATGATACATTCTATGAGAATGTGCAATTTAAAATTTCTAAATAAATAGTCCTATCAGATTATCCTGTATGATCCATAACCACAGGACATATTTAAAAGGTTTTTTTTCAGTCTGTTCTGCATTATGTCATCATTTTTCTTAATCTGGAATGGAGAAGTAATGAATGTTGCCATGTTATTGTTTCTATTTGATCAAGGAAATAGATTTATTTAGATTGCTAGTATTAGTTTTCATATCTCTTCTAGAAGAAAAAAAATAACACAAAGGAAAAAACATTGTTTAAAACTCATATTTTACTAATTATTTATTTTATTTTTTTATTTAATTTATTTATAAAGCACTTTAAAAACAACCTCAAGGCTGACCAAAGTGATGTACAAAGAAAATAACACATAAACACATAAGAACAGAAGAGATTCTTAAAAGAAAGTATAAAAAGTATACAAATAGCCAACATATTATACTGGGTTAAAAGCCAGAGAGTAAAAATGTGTTTTTAAATAGGATTTAAAGGCAGCTAGCGAAGGAGCCTGCCTAACGTGCAACGGCAAATCGTTCCAGAGTTTTGGGGCTGCAACTGAAAAAGCTCAATCACCTCGGAGTTTGCATCGTGCCTTGGGAACACATAAAAGCATCTGGTCTGCTGACCTGAGAGAGCGAGACGGTACGTAAGGGTGCAGCAGTTCCGACAAATAAAGAGGGGCACACCCATTAAAAGGTTGTGATAGAAATCCATCCATCCATCCATCCATTATCCAACCCGCTATATCCTAACTACAGGGTCACGGGGGTCTGCTGGAGCCAATCCCAGCCAACACAGGGCACAAGGCAGGAAACAAACCCTGGGCAGGGCACCAGCCCACCACAGGGCGTGCACACACACAACATATTAATTAAAAAAATAATTTTTTTCTTCTACCAGGACAAGTTTGATAAAACCTCTTTAAGTCAGTGTTAAGTTGTCAGAGGATAAAATGAAAAGACTCAGTGCCCAAAAGTTCAAGATTTAATTCAACAACTGGAAGCAACAACAGGAAACAATTAGTCCTCCATACTTTTCATTTTTCTTATCACTCTCTCTTTAACAACTTCGCTATCTCCACCTAGTGGCCAAAGTACAGAACATAACATATTCCCCCTTTAATTAGTGAAAAGTCAAGCAATATGACACCTTTTATTGGCTAACTAAAAAGATTACAATATGCAAGCTTTCGAGGCAACTCAGGCCCCTTCTTCAGGCAAGATTTAATTAAGAATAGTACAATTATAGTAGGTAGTTAAACATCACTAGCATTCTAATGATCACTGAATTACATCAAACATTCAAATTTATGTAACAAAGTCCTCAAGCCAATGAGGGGATTTTCTCATACGGGCTGGAGGAATGTGAGAAACCTCAGGTATTGACGTCAATGTAGACTGGGGCGGTAATTCCACTGTAGCATCCCCTGAAGCATCATTTAGCACAGGTATATTTGACTTAGATAAATGGGAAGAATGCCATTTTTTCCCATCTGCCAACAGGTAAGAACATGGACCGATTTCTTTTTTAATTTCCACAGGTTGTGAAAATCTTGGGTGTGCTTTGGAACATGTATCGTATTCCGAATATGCACCTTGTCCCCTTTTTGAAAAACTGGAATCCGTGCTCCACATCTGGTATCTGTATAGTTTTCATTTTCTGTTGAAGGGAGGAAACTCTCTTACAGACAGAGTCATCCTCAGCCTTGCAGGAAATAGGAGGAGGAAGGACATTGAGGCATGTTCGCAATTTTCGGCCATGAAGCAATTCAAGAGGAGAAACTCCTGTAGTAGCATGTGGTGTTGCATGATATACCTGAAGGAATTCTGAGATGGCAGGTTTCCAGGGTTTCACTTGTAAGATAGCAGATTGGATGAAGCCTTTGAGAACACGATGAAATCTTTCAATGGCACCATTTGCAGCTGGATAGTATACTGAAATGCATATGTGTTGTATATCTCTTTCTTTCAGAAAAGCTGCAAAGTCTGTTGATGTGAATTGACATCCATTATCTGACACTATGGAATGTGGATTTCCAAATCTGCTAAAGACTGAAGTGAAGAAATCTATAACATTCTGAGCAGTGACAGAAGCAGTGAAGGCAACTTCTGGCCACTTGCTGTGATAATCAAAGAGGGTTAGAGCATAATGACAATTCCAGACAGTTGTTTCAAGTGGACCCACTATATCTATGGCCAACTTTTGCCAGGGTTCTAATGGAAATGGAACAGGTTATGCAGGTGCAGCAGAAGGATTGGCTGTCTTGTCAGATGACTGGCACAGTTGACAATTTTTAACTTGAGCTGCGACATTATCATCAATACCTGGTCACCAGTATAGCTCACGCAGACGCTATTTAGTTCTCACAATGCCTTGGTGACCTTCATGAGCATGCGCTACCAATGTATGGCACAGAGAAACAGGAGCAATGAGACAAGCACCACCGAACACAAACTCATTTTGCGTACTAAATTCATCTTGTAATCGGAAATATGGACACATAACTGTGTCAACTGCATTAAGAGAAGAAGGCCAACCACAGGTAATCTGATTTCACAGAGCAGGCAACTCACTGCAAGAGGCAGAGGCAGAAGCAAACTTATCAGGTGAGGGGGCAGTCAGAGCAGGAGACAACATTGCCACAAACTCAGGTTCAGTTGCAGAAATGTCCTCAGCAGCGGCAGGCAAGGGCAAGTAAGAGAGACAATCAGCAATGTAATTATGTGACCCAGGACGGTAAGCAACAGTATAATTGAAACACAACAGTCATGCTGCCCACCGTGCAATCTGCATGCCTGTACAATCAGACCCTTTTGAGGACAGTAGGGTGGTCAATGCTTGATGATCAGTGTGGAGGATAAATTTACAACCCCACAAGTAAGTCCTCCATTTTTCAACAGCCCACACACATCCAAGAGCTTCTTTTTCAACTGTAGAATATTTCCTTTCAGCAGCAGTAAGAGTCCTAGGCTCAGGCAACAGTCCACTCCGTTTGGTCAGGTTGGACTTGAGCTAGGACAGCTCCGAGCCCATAATCAGACGAGTCAGTGGAAACTATAGTAGGCAAATCAGGGTGAAATAAGACCAAAGCTGAACTGTCAATTAGCAACTGTTTCACTGACATAAAGCTGTGCTGAGCTTCCTCAGACCAGGAAAACTGCGTATCTTGGTAGAGGCAGGCATGCAGGTGTTCTACAATGGTGGCAAAATTTGGGATAAACTTATTATATCAAGATGCAAATCCAAGGAATAAACGTAACTTGGTAACATCAGTTGGAGTTGGAGCATGCAGAAGAGCGGCAATAATGTTCTGTAACATTATGACCGAGAAAACGTAGACTGGCCTGATTAAAATGACATTTTGATTCGTTTAAATGCAATCCTGCATCTTTTATGCGTTTAAGAACTGCTTGAAGTGTCTGATCATGGTCGACTTGCGTTCGTCCCCACAAAATTATATCATCTAAATAGTTTGCAACATTTGACAACCCCTGCAAGATTGTAGCTAGCATCTTTTGAAAAGCTGATGGAGCAGATGCTGACCCATATGGGACCAAGCAGAACCTGAACAGTCCTTCATGAGTAATAAAGTCAGTCAGATCACGGCTGTCTTCGTGAAGCAAAAGCTGAAAGTATGCACTTTCTAAATCAATAGTGGAGAACAATGTTGCTCCTTGCAGCAATGACAGCATTTCATCAATGTGAGGAAGAGGAAAGCTGTCTGTAATAATAGCTTTATTTGGTTCTCGCAAGTCAACGCACATACGGATACCCCCAGTCCTCTTTTGGACCACCACAATGG
Organism: Erpetoichthys calabaricus; assembly: GCF_900747795.2. NCBI lineage: Eukaryota > Metazoa > Chordata > Cladistia > Polypteriformes > Polypteridae > Erpetoichthys > Erpetoichthys calabaricus. The sequence continues at coordinate 143,412,858 of NC_041397.2, read as the reverse complement.
GCGAGACCCAGGGAGAGACATAAATGCATCCAATAATCCCTGCTTCAAGAAGGCAATTTAGCTATTTACTGAGATCATGCCAAACTGACAGTGGTAAACAACGTAATTTTTGTCGTACTGGAGTAACAGAGTCTAATACTTTAACTTTGTGTATGAAGCCCTTTGCACAACCTAGGACAAGCGTAGGTGATGGAGCTGTAGAAAGACACATGACAGGAATAGAGTTTGTGGTAGCATATGGTAAGACAGTACTGCCGTTAAAGCACAAATGTAGACCCTTTATTAAATCAATTCCCAACAAAGCAGTCCCAGACTCCACTATGAAGACTGATGTAGGGCATGTAACATCATCTTTGGACACAGTAACAGGTAAGCAACCAAGCACAAGAAGTGGAGAATGTGAATAAGTCACTAACTTAACTGAAGGTGGCAGTAAAGGTTCTCCTTGAACGTTTGCATCATATACAGTATACATTTAGGCAAAATGGATACGGATGATCTAGAATCCACAGTTAGATCCACGAGTGCAGTAGCAGTTGATGTTTTCATTGTGACACTGCAATGGATTCTATCATAATAGCTTTATCCAAAGTCAAGTCATCTTCTAAATGTAATTGTTCGTGTATGCAATGACTAGCCATGTTTTCCACCAACTGATCTTGTAACATTTCATCCGGTTTAGTTTCAAACTCACATTTAACTGCCAAGTCATGTAGAAATAGTTTCATTAGCAGCCTGAGCACATTTTCTAAAAGCATGCCGCTCAGCAATAACATTTCTCTGTGGAGCAAAGTGAGCTCGTAAAGCCATAATGGCGTCGTCCATTGACATACCTTGATTCGGAAGTGTGTAAAACAATATCTGACCTTCTGTGACCAGACAATGAAGGAGAAGTGCCTTTTTGCATGCTTCTGGCCACTCATCTCCTGATGCACCAAGAACCAGCATGTAGTTACTGAACATTTACAGCCACATTTTGAACGGTATAGTGGGTTCACCCGGACATGGCAGAAATGGCGGAGGAAAAGGAGTAGCAGCAATAGCCATTGTAAACCAGTAGAAGCAAGTAAGTACCTCGTTACCAATTTGTTAAGTTGTCAGAGGATAAAATGAAAAGACTCAGGGCCCAAAAGTTAAAGATTTAATTCAACAACTGGAAGCAACAACAGGAAACAATTAGTCCTCTGAACTTTCCATTTTTCTTATCATTCTCTCTTTTACATCTCTATCTCCACCTAGTGGTCAAAATACAGAACATAACAGTCAGCAATCAGGCAGGAGAAAGCTTGTCCTTGCATCATTTATTATCCCTTCAGCAAATGCCTGAAAACGGAGCACTAATCATTGCAGTCTATTAAAGCATGATCAGAATGGTCAGAGAAATTAATTTGTATAACAGTGCTGAATTAATGCTTACATATTATATTCTGATTGGTTAAAGACATGGTGTGCTTTAGCATAGAGCACAGCTACACTAAAATAAAAGACTTTCACCTTTATATCTTTGTTCTTTAATATGTCTTGAATTCAGCTCTTATTCTGTTATGAAATGATATATTTGCCAAATAGCAAGTCTTACTAGGTGCATGAAAGAACAATATATCAGCCTGTTTCTTCAACCATCCCCCGGAAAATTCTGCTTGCCTACTTGACCTTTTGAGCCGTCTCTTCATGACATTTTAAAAACAAATGCTTATATATTTCAGTGTGCACTGCAAAACACAATACTATTCTCTCACACATTTTAAGGTACTTTTTGTAAGTAATGAGTAATGTAACTAAGTAACATTTCCTTAGCACTGATCCCTTGTAAATATTTGTTTTCTGTATCTGGAAATGATCTCTTTAACAACCAGAGCTGGTATGCTTAAGCAACTGGCTGAATAAATAGAAAATCAATAATGTCATATTTTTCATCTTCATATCATTTTAATAGCTGAATTATTAACAGAATTAATCAAAGTGCTAGACTAATTAACATTTTTAATCATGCTATTACGATTAAATTTTTTAAATAAGAAGAAGCCCTAACTGAAAACAAAGATTCGCATATTGGTCTTACACAAATATGTAACATTGGATCTTTTTTCTCACTAAATAAATGAACAACTTTAATAATTTTGTGTCATTTGTTTAATTGGGATCTCTTTATCTACAACCCCAATTCCAATGAAGTTGAGACATTGTGTAAAACGTAAATAAAAACAGAATACAATGATTTGCAAATCCTTTTCAACCTATATTCAATTGAATACACTACGAAGACAAGATATCGAATGTTCAAACTGATAAACTTTATTGTTGTTTTGCAAATCTTCACTCATTTTGAATTTGATGCCTGCAACACATTCCAAAAAAGCTGGGACAGGGGCAGCAAAAGACTGGGTAAGTTGAGGAATGTTCAAAAAACACCTGTTTTGAACATTCCACAGGTGAACAGGTTAATTGGAAACAGGTGTTTGTCATGATTGGGTATAAAAGGAGCATTCCCAAAAGGCTCAGTTGTTCACAAGCAAGGATGGGGCGAGGTTCACCACTTTGTGAACAACTGCGTGGGCAAATAGTCCAGCAGTTTAAGAACGTTTCTCAACGTACAATTGCAAGGAATCTAGGGATTTCATCATCTACCGTCCATAATATCATCAAAAGATTCAGAGAATCTGGAGAAATCTCTGCATGTAAGCGGCAAAGCCAAATACCAACACTGGATGCCCGTGACCTTCGATCCCTCAGGCGGCACTGCATTAAAAACCGACATCATTCTGTAAAGGATATTACCACATGGGCTCAGGAATACTTCAGAAAACCATTGTCAGTTAACACACTTCGTCGCTACATCTACAAGTGCAAGTTAAAACTCTACCATGCAAGGCGAAAGCCATATATCAACAACACCCATAAACACCGCAGGCTTCTCTGGGCCCGAGCTCATCTGAGATGGACTGACGCAAAGTGGAAAAGTGTGCTGTGGTCTGACGAGTCCACATTCAAATTGTTTTTGGAAATCATGGACGTCGTGTCCTCTGGGCCAAAGAGGAAAAGGACCATCTGGACTGTTATCAGCGCAAAGTTCAAAAGCCAGCATCTGTGATGGTATGGGGGTGTGTCAGAGCCCATGGCATGGGTAACTTGCACATCTGTGAAGGCACCATTAATGCTGAAAGGTACATAGATGTTTTGGAGCAACATATGCTGCCATCCAAGCAACGTCTTTTTCTTATTTCAGCAGGACAATGCGAAGCCACATTCTGCATGTGTTACAACAGCGTGGCTTCGTAGTAAAAGAGTGTGGGTACTAGACTGGCCTGCCTGCAGTCCAGACCTGTCTCCCATTGAAAATGTGTGGCGCATTATGAAGCGCAAAATACGACAACGAAGACCCCGGACAGTTGAGCAACTGAAGTTGTACATCAAGCAAGAATGGTAAAGAATTCCACCTACACAACTTCAACAATTAGTGTCCTCAGTTCATTGAGTGTTGTTAAAAGGAAAGATGATATAACACAGTGGTAAACATGCCCCTGTCCCAGCTTTTTTGGAACATGTTGCAGGAATTTGTTCATCAAATTCAAAATGAGTGAAGATTTGCAAAACAACAATAAAGTTTATCAGTTTGAACATTCGATATCTTGTCTTTGTAGTGTATTCAATTGAATATAGGTTGAAAAGGATTTGCAAATCATTGTATTCTATTTTTATTTACCTTTTACACAATGTCCCATCTTCATTGGAATTGGGGTTGTAGCTTTAGATCCATGTAAAATATGCAGAACAGATAAAATTCTAAAGGGTTCATAAACTTTCTAGCACCATTGTAGGATGTTCACGTGCAACAGTCTTGGGAGGTATATGAGGCCTGGTCCACTGGAAGAGGACCCAGGACATGTTGAATCCATCAGCCTGCCTGGGAGGGTCTGGGAAGTCCATAGTAGATGTTGAAAGAAATTGTTAAGGATAGACTGGCCTGCTGTGTCTGTCTCAGTATGTTGTCACCAAAACCATCATCGGGATAAGCAAAGTTAAAGTGAAATAATATTATTCTGGTGGCTACCAATTTCTAGAGACAGACAGAGTAATCAGGAGGGCAGAAATTTCAGATTGCCTTGTGACTGTTTGCAAATGGTTTGCTGCTTCATCAGTGTGAGGCATATCTTTGATTATGCATCATGTATGGCATTTTCTCTCCATCTTAACTCATCTCACCAAGCCTAGGGCTTAGGCATCTGATAAATGTTTCTTTTGTTTCATTGAATTTCTATATTGGTTAATGATTCTGCATTTGATGGGCCATGTAGCAAATAAATAGCCCTTCTTTCAAATGGTTTTTTGTTTGGTATTACTTTTAAATTACTTTATCTTATTAATATAAATTGTCTGTAGATGCCTGCACATATTGGAGTGTTGTCACATTTTAAAGCAGCATGGTACAATACATTAAACTCTAAGCCATAAAGTATACATTATTAGTTTTTGGCAATCTTATGCAAGTTAACTTATAAAGTGAGAATGCAGGATCCTCATTAACATTTCTCTTTTCTACAGGTTATCATCTTCTACGATTATTAACCTCTGTCTGTTAACATTTGGAGCAATTCACAGTATGAGCTACTTAGGAGGTGCAAAATGAAAAAACAACCTTGGAGTTTAAAGTCCAAAGTTTTAACTGCTACAACACAGTGAGACCCTATTTGTGCTTCAATGTTGAGTACCTATCAGTACTTCAATGGTAAACCAAAAATCTACGTAAGTAATTAAGTATAATTGTAAAGTGCCTCAGAGTGATAGTCACTATAGAAGCATCCTGTATAAAATTACAATTACATCTTATTTTTTGTGTAGTGCTCTTTAATGAGTGGAGATGCAGAACGCTATGAACAATTCTTAGTTAAAATACAAGTACAGATTAGACTAATTACTAAACTACAAAACTGGTACATATATAAATACAGATGTGTTAAAACAAACAAAGAATAAATGTAGCAACTGATTAAACACGAATGCAAACAAATAATACCTGGTATAGTGAACTTATCGTTAGATACAGTAGTCTTCCCTGACTGTCTAAAGACTGCAATTGTTAAACCCCTGATCAAGAAAGATAATCTCAACTCCTCTGTGTTTGACAATTTAGACCAACTTCTAACCTGCCTTTCTAGTAAATAAAATTCTAGAAAAGGCATTTTTTATATAACATTAGGTTAATGCGGACAGAGGTCTCATGTCTGTTCTTGTTTTCTTAGACTTGAGTGCAGCATGTGACACCATTGGTCACAGTATTCTTATAAATCACCTTAGACAATAGGAGAGCCTTTCCACCAGCGTCTTAAATCGGTTTCAGTCTTACTTAATGTCAATGTCAATGTAAATTTATTTATATGGCACATTTAAAACAACATAGTAATGCTGTGGCCAAAGTGCTTTACAATAATAGAATAAAAGAAAAACAAAATAATTAACATAAAACAAATAGAAATAAAATATATGAACATAAAATAAAATACATAATAAATAGAAGTAATGTTATATACATAAAAAATAAAAGTAATGTTATATAATCACTAAGAGGAAACCATCAGTATTACTGAAGGTCATGGAATGCAAGTGAATAGAAATGAGTCTTTAATCTTGTTTTGAACAGTTCAATTGTAGACGACTCCTTTATGTGATGAGGTAAAGAGTTCCACAGGCGAGGAGCAGCAGCTGCAAAAGCTCTGTCCCCCTTAGTTATACACTTGGTACGAGGGACAACCAGAGACAGATGACCAGAAGATCTAAGCACTCTGGATGGCTGGTGTAAAACACACAGTTCAGATAAATAGGCAGGAGCAAGCCCATGTAAAGATTTAAAAACTAGTAGCAAGATTTTAAAATCAATTCGAAAACTGACAGGCAGCCAGCGTAAAGAAGCTAAAATAGGAGAAACAGAGTCATACTTTCTTGCCCCAACCAGAAAGCGAGCGGCAACATTTTGGACCAACTGTAACCTGCATATCAGAGATTTGTTAATCCCAAAATACAGCGAGTTGCAGTAATCGAGGCGAGAAAAAATAAACGCATGAGTAGCTATTTCAAGATCCCTACAAGATAAAAAAGGCTTTATCTTACCTAATAGACGAAGTTGGAAAAGCACCAAGATTGCGGACTTGAGGTTTGGAAAAGACAGAGAAAGAGCCGAGAAGTCTAAGACCAATTTGGGCTTTAGCTGATGGACCCACTATAAGCACCTCTGTTTTATTTTGATTTAGGTCAAGAAAATTATTAGCCATCCAGGATCTTAGTTCAGACAGACAGTTGTGGAGTTGATTTGTTGTACAGTTGCAGACAGGAATATAAACCTGAGTATCATCAGCATAGCAGTGAAAAGCAATGTTAAATTTCCTAAAAATAGATCCAATAGGGTGAAGGTATATAGAGAATAAAATAGGACCCAAAATGGATCCCTGAGGAACACCATATTTAAGAGGAGCAGTAGATGAAGAAAAGGAATTAAAAGTCACTGAAAAGTGTCTACCAGTTAAATATGACCTGAACCAGTTAAGAGCATGCCCTTTGAGCCCAACAAGATGTTCAAGCCACATCAGCAATATTTTATGGTCAATGGTGTCAAAGGCAGCGGACAGGTCAAGGAGGAGAAGGACTGCCGCATCACCTGAGTCAGTAATAAGAGAGATGTCGTTGAACACTTTCAGGAGTGCTGTTTCAACACTATGATAACGCCTAAAGCCAGATTGGTAGATCTCAAATAAATTATTGGAGTTAAGGTGATCAACCAATTGATTATAAATAATTCTTTCTAGAATTTTAGCCAGAAATGGCAGTTGGGAAATTGGACGAAAATTGGCTAAAACTCCAGGATCTAATTCTGCCTTTTTCAGACGGGGATGGACTGCAGCATGTTTAAAAAATGAAGGCACAACTCCCAAACTAATAGAATCATTGATAATGACTAATAAGGGTGGGCCCAACACATCAAAGGCTTCCACTAAGTGACGTGGTGGTACAATATCCAGAGGACTTGGGGCTGGTTTAAGGGTGTCAATAGTTCTTTTTAGCTGTGAAAGTGAGACTAGATCAAAGGATTCTAAGACAATGTCATGATTATCAGTAGGAAGTTCATAGCCCATTTGAACAATGCCACGGCGGATAGTATCGATTTTGCTGACAAAGAATGATAGAAACTGGTAACATGAATGAACAATGCTATTTAATCCCATTGTAGAGTGAGGGTGAATGGCCGCATTAATTGAATTAAATAAGACCCTAGGATTCTTTGAGTGACGGGATACTAAATCGGCAAAAAAGTTTTGTTTTGTTATCTTAACTTCAGCCTGGAAATTGAAAAGAGAAGCCCTGAAAATCTGTTTAGAGACAATCAGTCCATCTTTTTTCCAACACCATTCAGCAGTTCGACAGGCGCGGCACAGTGATTGTGTATTTTCATTCAGCCAGGGAGCAGGTCTACCCTTATTACTGCGTATCTTGGGCGGGGCAATTGAGTCTAAAATCGTTTTACAGGAAGAGTTAAATTTTACAACAGAATCATCAATACTGTAGCTGCTCCCGAAGGTTTTCTTCGGGTACAGATGAGACCACGCTCCGACTGATGTTTAAAGAGTATTTATTTGCTCTCTCTCTCTCTCTTTACCGCTCTCAAACACCGTGAAAAACTAAAATACAATAAAACTAGTTAATTAAACAATTAATGAATTACGCAGGTGTCAGGATAACAAATTAAACATACCGTGTGCGCTTTCTGACCAGAAATTCAGGAGTCTTTATCACAGTCTCTCTGATACTTCACTTCTTCTTATCTTATTAAAACTAAACAGCTCAGCGTCCATTAAGCGTGTCACTATGTGCATTTCTGCTCCACCTCCGACCTTATCATGTGACCACTGCGCCCTTCCGTTCAGACCAACTTTGCAAACTTATGTACAAATACATTGATTATAATATAAATAAAATTTCAATTAGAAAAACAATTATCATCAACAATAAGATTGCACCTCAACTATATGATATACAATATAATTTACAAAATATATTTTACAAATTCAAACACTAAATTTACATATATATTATACACACATATATTCTGCGACAGCTACACTGCCACCAAAATTACAAAGATTTATGTTAACCATATTCAAACCGAATTTAATAAATCTTGTAATTTTCCTTTTACCCCTTTTAAGTCAAAAATTAATCTTACATCTTGTATGTTACCTCAGACTCAAACTTGCAAACGATACTATGCTTTACATCTCTAAGACATCTGTTTTAGTATTATCTGCATAGTAATTTAAGAATCACTCCCTACTAATACAACTAATTTTTGAACTGGTCGTTCTAGAAAGGATGGTTGTATCAGACGTTCACCCTTCATTCCGTCTTCGTGTCTTTCTGCAAGTGACACAATATTTAATGTGCTTGCCCACTACCTTACTGGCATCTATTACCCAATATCCACTTGCTCTAAGTTCATTTAGAGTTTGCCCTCTGCCTTGGTGTTGAGTTTTCTTGTGGCAATGATCAAGTATTAATTGCGTAATAATACCATTCCTAGGAAGAATTACTGGATGTTTCAGGTCAAATGATGTAGAAGATTTTCTCAATCGACCTCCAACCCTGAGCAGTCCATTTTCAAGGAATGGGTCAAGTTGGAACATCTTGTGAGTTTTTGATAGCTTGGCAGATTTTAGACTGAAACACTTCAACTCCTCTTCAAAGGCTTCCCTTTGTGCTGCCTTTATGAGTACAAAGGCGGCTATTCTTCGTTCTTCTACACTAATGGGTCCTGTTTGGTCTTTATTTGCCAGCCTTAGAATTCTAGCAACAACATTAAGAGCTGCATTCCAATCTGAGAATCTTGAGAACCTTTCAAGAAAACTTTCTCTTTCAGAAACATCAGCCTTCAAGACCCTTACCTCTGGGTCACCTATAAGTAGCTCTGGGGATCCTAGGCTTGTTACAATCTCCCGTTCCCATAGGAATTTAGGTCCTGTGAACCAATGCGAAGCAATCAAGTCTGCCACCTTAACACCCCTAGAGGCTTGATCTGCTGGATTTGGACTTGATTCAACATAGAACCATTGACTTGGATCTGTTTTGTCTCTTATTTTCTGAACACTATTAGCTACAAAAACATGGAAGCGCCGAGCTTCATTTTTGATATACCCAAGCACTACCTGCGAATCTGTCCAGAAGAATTCCTGATCTATCTTCAATTCTAGCTCCTCTCTAAAGATGCTACTCACTGCAGCAGAAACTGTAGCTGCAGTCAGCTCAAGGCGAGGTATGGTAACAACCTTTATGGGTGCCACTCTGGCCTTACCCATGATCAGAGAACAGTGAACTTGTTTGTCAGTCACAATCCTAATATATGAACACTGACCATAACCATTATTGCTTGCATCTGAAAAGTGATGTAACTCAGTTTTTTGGATTATGCCAAGGTTCTCAGGAAAGAGACATCTTTTTATGCAAATTTCTTGAAGGTTTTTCAAATCGTGAAGCCAGGCCTCCCACTTTGGCTTTAGTTCAGGGGAAAGAGGTTCATCCCATCCTACACCCCGTTTGCACATCTCTTGAAGTATTTTTTTCCCAGTCAGGATATAGGGAGAAAGAAACCCTAATGGATTATACACACTTGCAACCACTGATAGTATTCCTCGCCGTGGGGCTTCCCTTTCATTGACAATGACATTGAATGTAAATGCATCAGCTTCAGCATTCTACTTTACTCCGAGTACACTTTGCACTGGAAGCTCATTATAATTTAGGTCTACATCCTTCACTGAACTGGCACATTCATTCTTTGGAACTACATTCAAAACATCTCTGCTGTTGGACACAAATTTGTGTAAACATAATTTTCCTTTAGCACATACCTCCCGTGCTTCCTTAATCAGCTGCTTGGCCTTCTGAACAGACTCGACGCTGGCAAGTCCATCATCAACGTAGAAATTTTTCCGGTTGAAACTTGACGCCAATGGATAGTCCTTTTCATACGTATTGGCAAGGTACTTCATGCCATAGTTAGCAAATCCCGGGGATGATGCTGCTCCAAAAATATGCACTCTCATTCGATATTCCTTTGGGTTTCGTGTCCAAAAAATCAGTTTCTAGTGCCTTAATCACCGTGGCAGGTGTAACAAATGGTAGTTCCTTTACAGAGATGGGGTGACAAAATTCTTTCACCTTCCTTTGGTTTATGTAAGGTGTTATGGGTCCTACGATACTCCAGCCTAGTTCAGTTTCGACTGCATATGGCTCATAATCCTCCCCTGAAATCACTTGTTTCGGTTTCAGGGCTCTTGCACAGTCATAGCCAATTAAAAGACCTGGAGGACAGTTCAACTGATCTGGCATTTTTTCTGCCACACTGACAAGATGTGTCAAACCTTTCACTGTTTCACGAGTAGGGATGCTACTTTGTTCTAGTGGGATGTACTCCCGTGTATATACAGGTGGTAGTACAACGTACTCTTGTGAAAAGTACCCTCTCACTCTTAGTCCAACTGCTCTTTGACAATTCACTATTGAACCTTTGTCAGTCATTGTTGACAGCTTTAATCTAACAGGTTCTGTGTCTGCATTAATTTTTTCACAAACATCCTGGTCAATAAACGTATTATTGCTCTGTGTGTCCAGTAATGCATACACTAAGATTTCTGGGCTGTTCTTTGCTGCACAAGAAAGCCACACTGGAACAATCATTGAAGTGTGCTCGCTATTGGCTACATTCACGCTACACAAAACAGTGGACGAATTCTCCTCTAACTGTGGCAAGTCTGGCCCCTTTTCTTGAAGACGTTCTTCATGAAGCGGTGTGGGGTGGTTACGTCTGCAGACATTGCAAATGGCCCTCTTTCTACAATTTCTGGAAATGTGGCCAACCCTAAGGCAGCCAAAACACATGTTGTTGTCGACAATAATTTTTTTCTTTTCCTCCAAAGACATTGCTACAAATTTTTTACATTTATATATAAAGTGATTTTGTTGACAACAGACACATTCTACTTGCCTCAAGTTTTGAGTGGCGGAAGAGCTAGTTTTGGAATCTTGGTTATCCTCTGATCCATCTGAGTCTTGGATCAAAGTGGATTTTGGATCTTGAGATGTCTTTGTTGATGTCATTAAGGCGCTTGTCTTAAGATGCCTTTGTTCCTTTACAGGTTTTTCTTCCGTATGTTTCAATGCATAAAGTGAGGAAATTGGGTTGCATGCAATGCGCGCTTCCTCTTCCACAAAGTCTGAAAATTCCTGGAAGCTTGGATAAGGTTTGTTATCACTCAGTGCTTTAGTAACATATCGATTCCACTGGGCTGTTAGCCAATCAGGTAGCTTCTGCAATAATTTCTGATTCTCCTCACAATCATCCAAAATCTTTAAGCCCTGTATGTGCAGCATTGCATACTTGCATGAGATGAGGAAATCACTAAACTCTCTCAATTTAAGAGATTCTCTTGGTCCAATCTTTGGCCAGGTACTCAGTTTTGCTCGGAATGCTCTTTGGACTACAAAGGGGTGACCATAACGTTTGTTCAATGCAACCCAAGCTTGCGTGTATGCTTCCCCATCACTTCTATAAAACATTCCTTCTATTACGCTCAGTGCTTCTCCACTTATGTATCTTTTCAAATAGAACAACCTATGTGCTGGGTTTGTGCAGTTTGTTTCAATTAAGGCCTTGAAGCAGGTGCTCCATTCAATAAATTTGAGTGGGTCCCCTGTGAACACAAATGGCTCTGGTGCCGGAAGTTTAGTCACTGCCAGGGATTCTCTTAATGCCTGAACTAGCAAGGCTTCTTTCGATGCTGATTCCATTTTACCTTCAGGAACTGAAGTGCTTTGAGAACTTGGGCAGGAGGAATGCTATCATGCTGCATTGGAAACTGACTTGGAGGCAGTGTGGTTATTATTTCAATATCTCCCATTTCGGCACTCAACTTTAATTCCTCTTCAGCATAAACACTGTATTCTGCCTCTATTACTTCAAGATCCCTTTGATTTTCCAGCATTTTTAATCTCTCTTGTTGGGCTAGGACCTCCTTTCTCTGAATAGAAATTTCCCTTTCTCTGTTAATCTCAGCCCGTTTTGCTGCCAAGCGTGCTGCAGCCTCTGCCCTTTTTGTTGACATGTGACTTCCTTGCTGAGTACTACGTCCAGCTCTTGATACAGTTGAACCATAAATCGACCTGGCTTCTTCTCTTTGGAGTAACTGGAGGAGAGTTTCTTTCTCAGCAACTGCATCAAACATTTTGGTACCTGCTTCCATATAGCGCCTTTTCAGAACTGCCATTATTTCACTAATTACTGAGATGCTATCCATTTTTCTTCTTATATTTTGAGACGGGGGTAGCCAGCGCATGTAAACCCTCATATTCCTTTTTCAGATCTGACTCATATTTTTCCAAATCCAAAATCATTTCACTTAACTCAGCTTTGGATAATTTTTCCTTGAGTTTAGACCTGATAAGCTGAACCTCTGCTTTGAAATTTACATACAGGAGCATAAACTTTCTTTCCTTCCTAGCTATCTCATTTTCTTTAAACTCAAGCATTTTTTCTGTGGGGCATCTAGCTCTTTCTGAGCGCCTAACCTGCTGCTCGATATGAGATGGTTGCTCCTGTAGCCCTACTCTGTGTATTTCAAGCTCGGCATAAATTTCAGCTATGCGTTCTTCAACCATTTGTCTTTCTGAATTTTCAAGTTCAGTTTCTAATTTCTTCTCTAATTGTGCCTTCTCATTTTCTAAAGCCTCAATTACTTGTTCCATTTTCACTAACAAACTTATATGCACTGCATTGCAATATTAAACAATCAAATGTGAATTATAAAATTCTCATGAAAATATGTATCAATTATAAAACAATCTACACATTTCTGTTCAACTTACAAAACAAAATAGCATATTAGACACAATACGTAACTAAAACTTTCATAATATGAATAACAAGAAATGTTAATATCAACAATTATGAATATGACTATATTTCCAAATGTAAATATGCCTAACCTGACGTCCCAACAGCGTTATTACTTATTGTACACAGAATAGTCCAAAGATGTTAGAACGATTCCCTTTCTGTTGCTGCACTTCACTTCAAAGCCGTCGTCTTATAGCGTGCCAAACCTGCTTCGCGCTGAATCGGGTGTTGAAGCTCCTGACGTCGCGTGCAACGAATGCTGGGATTTGTAGGCAGATCCTCCCATGGAACGTGGTAATGGAGTATCGAAACACGTGTCCTTCCAATCTTCACTGAAACGCTTAAACAGCAACGTTTTTCACTGTAGCTGCTCCCGAAGGTTTTCTTCTGGTACAGATGAGACCACTCTCCGACTGATGTTTAAAGAGTATTTATTTGCTCTCTCTCTCTCTCTTTACCGCTCTCAAACACCGTGAAAACCTAAAATACAATAAAACTAGTTAATTAAACAATTAATGAATTACGCAGGTGTCAGGATAACAAATTAAACATACTGTGTGCGCTTTCTGACCAGAAATTCAGGAGTCTTTATCACAGTCTCTCTGATACTTCACTTCTTCTTATCTTATTAAAACTAAACAGCTCAGCGTCCATTAAGCGTGTCACTATGTGCATTTCCGCTCTACCTCCGACCTTATCATGTGACCACTGCGCCCTTCCGTTCAGACCAACTTTGCAAACTTATGTACAAATACATTGATTATAATATAAATAAAATTTCAATTAGAAAAACAATTATCATCAACAATAAGATTGCACCACAACTATATGATATACAATATAATTTACAAAATATATTTTACAAATTCAAACACTAAATTTACATATATATTATACACACATATATTCTGCGACAGCTACAAATACCATTATTTTGGTCATGCACATAAAGACTAGAGAAAATGGTTTTAAAATCAGATATAACAGAAGAATTTAAAAAGTGCGAGCAGCGTGGAGGATGGCTATTTGTCGGGACATCAACAGTAATATTCAGATCCATCATTATAGAAAAGTGATCAGTAAAAGAAACATCACATAAATCAATATTATTCACTGAAATATCATGAGTAAGAACGAGATCAAGGGTGTGACTGAGAGAGTGGGTTGGCGTATTAATATGCTGTATAAAATCAAATGAGTTCAATAGTAATAAAAAGTCATTGACCAAAGGTTTCGATTGACAACAAACGTGAATGTTGAAATCACCAACAATAAATACTTTATCATGAGAGAGGGTGATATCAGCCAAGAGATCAGAGAATTCAGAGATGAAAGTATCATTAATTATAGGAGGTCTATAAACCACAGCAAACAGCAGAGAAGGGGAGCTGCACACTTTGAAAAGTTGAAGGTCAAAGCTGCTAAATGGACCCCTTGTAAGGCTCTGACACAAGAACATACTTTTAAAAATAGTGGCAATGCCCCCACCCAACAACGAGTCAGGCGAGGAGAGTTTAAAAATGAATAACCTGGTAGAGTCATGTCAGTAAAACAAGAAGAGTCACCATTTAAATTCCAAGTCTCAGTGATGAAGAAGAAATCCAGATTATTTGAGGTAATAAAGTCTTGCAGAATAAAAGTTTTATTAGACACTGATCTCACGTTCAAGAGAGCAGCCTTGATAGAGGTAGAAGAGTTCGTTGCAGGATGAGCACGGGTGAGCGTGCAAAGGTTAGCAGTGTTTACTACTCGATTGCAGGCCAAGGGAAAGTGATGCTGTCTTGAAATGGAGAAATTGAATCCGGTGTCCAGCGCCCATGAACCAGTGATGGAGTCCTGAGCAGGAGAAGATGGGTCATAGACGACTTGCAGGCATCGGGAAACAAAGCTCTGGGACTTGAGTTGGCGTTGTTTAACAGCAATTTCGGCTCTTTTCCCATGACGGCGGTGGGTGCGTTTGCGTCTCCGAGGGGCATTCAACTCACTGATATAGGTGAACACCGGCATCCAGGTGAAGAAGTCAGGAGATGAATAAAACAAAGGTGGAGGTTCACAAAAAATCCAATCAGGAGATGAAAATTGAGAGGAAAGCAAGCCAGAAAAAATGTTTAGTAAAGACTCGTGATCATAGGACAGTGGCCGTTAGGATAAACTAAAACATAAAAACAAAGTTAAAACATAGACTAGAGAGACGAGCAGACGGCCAGCCACACCAGTCGGTGCCATCTTTTCTTACAAAGCAAGAGCTACTTAACAGGTAGAAAACTCTTTGTTAGCTGTAGTGACTGTATTTTAGAGATACATGATGTAGTATATGATATACTTACTGTAGTTAGACCTCTCCTAACTGAAAAATTAGTTCATGTTTTTGTTTTTAATCGACTAGATTACTGTAATGCACTCCTAACAGGACTACCTAAGAAAGACATCAATCAGTAGCAATTAGTGCAGAATGCAGCTGCCAGAATCTTTACTAGAAAAAGAAAAGCTCTCCAGTTTTGATGTCACTACATTGGTTACCTGTGCCATTCAGAACTGACTTTAAAATACTACTAATGGTTTATCAAGCCTTAAATAATCTTATACTAACAAAATTAGTCTTAAATAAGATAATAAGATAAGCCTTAAATAATCCTATACTTTGGAATGCCTGGCTGCCTACACTCCAAGTTGTAAAAACAACAAGCTTAAAATAAGTGGTGTGGCAGCCTTTTGATGTTATGCACCTAAAATCTGGAATACTTTACCAACAGAAATTCACCAGGTTAATACTGTGGAACACTTTAAAAAACTGCTAAAAACCCATTATTTTATTTATTTTTTGTAGTTACATTTTAATTGTACTTCTAATAGACTATATGAGCACAGAATTATTATATAATTCAGGCATCAGCAATCTTTACTAATCCCCCTGCTTTTCTCTGTTCTCTTTTCTGGTTCTACTTTGGTGGTGATCTGTGCCACCACCACCTGATCATATGTAGCCTGGAAACAAAGAGGAAGGAATTAAGAACATTTATGTTAGGTAGAATGCCTAGTGGTGGGTGGGTGGTCTTTTGGCCTCGGAAGCCCTGCAGATTTTGTTTTTTTTCTCCAGCCCAACTGGAGTTTTTCTTTTTTTTTTCTGTTCTCCCTGCAGTCTGACCTTATCACCGGACTTATTCTTAGAGACTCATATCATGACACTACACTATTTTTCTTCTTGATTTTTGTATGTTTTTAAGATTGCATAGATTCATTTTTTTTGTTAATCATTCTATAATAGGTCCAGCCTGTGGTGAGTCAGTATGGTGGCCTAAACTACACAATGAAGACAAAAGAAGACTCAAGAAACTCCATGAAAAGGCGATTTAGCTACACATGGCTTTGCATAGATACAAAAAAATATCACTGGATATACCTTGACGTCCAGCTAAATCAATCATTAAGAAAAGAAAAAAGTATGGCACAGTTGTAAGTCTGCCTAGAGGAGGCCATTCACAAAATAACTTTATGATTGGGCAAAAGAAGACTAGTGACGGAGGCCACCAAAAGACTTATGATAACTTTAAAGTAGAAACAAGCTACAGTGATTGAGATCGGAGAGACGTTGCTTAAAAATATTGCCAGGGTTCTTCACCTGTCACAGCTCTATGGGGGAGAGAAAAGAGCAGAGAAAGCTACTGTTATAAAAATGCACATTACATCTTGGCGAGAGTTTACCATTAGGCACATGGGAGACTCTGAAGTCAAATGGAAGAAGGATCTATGGTGTGATGAGACCAAAATTGAACTTTGTGGTCATCAAACTAAATGCCAAAAAAACACTGCACATTATTAAAAACACACCATGTTCATGTTTAATGGCAGAACACCATTAAAGGTTTGTAGGGGTAGAGTGTAATATGAATGCAAAATACAGGGGAAATCTGGAGGAAACCCTGATGGTATCTGCAAAAAACTGCATCTTAAGAGACAGTTTGATTTCCAGCAAAACAAAGACCCCAACCATAAAGCCAAAGCTACACAAGAATGGCTTTAAAACAACAATGTGAACATCCTGGAATGTCTGAGTCAAAGTCCAGGGGCCTCATGCATAATGGTGTGTGTAGAATTCACACTAAAACATGGGGTATGGACAAAAGTGGGAATATTCGCACGCACAAAAAAATCCAAATGCATAAATTTGTGCGTTCGCCAATTTCCACATTCTTCCGCTACATAAATCCCGGTCAGTGTGAAAAGTAACGCATGTGCACGTGCCTACAGCCACTGCAAATCAATATAAATAGCCCTTAAGCTCAGCGTTCTGTGAAAAGGCAATGGTAAAAGCACGGGGGGAAAATAGAAGAATTTCAGGGAATACCAAGTGGAGGCAAGGAAAAGCGTACTGTTTGTTGGTTTAAACAGTGGTATAAACAACAAAAGGAAATTGATCGAGTGACATCTCGAAAGCTCAAGTTCAGAAAGTCGCACAGTGCCCGAAATAAAAAAGAAGTTGTCAGATATCAAAGTCGCCGTGAAAAGGCGAGTCGTGGCCCACCGTCTGAGTGTCATATGAAAGCTTATTAGGGTACAGAGAAAAGAAAAAAAATAGGGACACAGTGGGAAAAAAGCTCGATATGTCAACTTTAATCTCAAAATTTCCACTTTAATCATGTGGTTTATTTTGTCATTAAAGTAGAACATCATAAACTTCATCTAAAATTTGTTTAATTTACTAGTTTCTCAAATCCCACAGTAACTAAAGTTGAATGTTAAATGCTTTGTTTTGTATGTGTTCTTCTATGTCCTCTGTGTGTGAATCACTACGTGCTTCCTAAACGAGCTTTCTCTTCCTCCGACAGGACACAGAATCCATTACATTTGTGATGTTACAGTTCTCTGAATAATTTAAATACTGAGATGTATGTTTGATATCATTTCAGTTTTCATATCATATCAATTAAAGCATGTATTAAACATGGGAACACAGTGGCGCAATGGTAGTGACAAACTGGCGCCCCATCCAAAGATTGTTCCTGCCTCAAGCAAGATGCTTGCTGCACCGTGCGCGAACTTCGATGAAATAATTTATTGCAGCAGTAATGTCTCTTTGAAACATACTAACCCCCAATTCCTGTCCTTACTTTTCTTTTTACAAGTACCCAATCGCCACACAATCAGCTCTGTAATAGACGTTAAGCCATCTGTAAGCTTAGAACTCCGATTCTTCAAACCTTTTATGAAACATTGAAATATCTTCGTAGTACATGTTTAATTATTCTATCCATCTATCCATCCAGTGTCGCGCCAGCCCCAACAAGAATACAGCGCGAGGCAGGAACAATCCCAGCTCCTTGCTAGTGCCGCGACACCGTGTCCTCACATGTTTAATTATTAAAAATATAGATTATTTAAATGATGTTAGCATTTTATCTCTATAATGTAATAAACATATTTTGCTGCATTTCATCTTAAAAATGATATCGTCATCATATGTAAATACACGCTTTATAAAGTGGTGCAGGTTGTGCAATATTATAACTGTATCGCAAGTTTACAGTGAGGTAATTGTACCTATAAGTACAAACAGTTCTACAAGGAGCACTTGATGGACTGATTGATTGTGTTTATAGTTCTTTGGATGAAACTGTTTTTGAACTGTGAGGTAGGTAAAGGAAAGGCTCTGAAGCATTTGTCATATGAGAGCAGTTCAAATAGGCAGCATGGCTGAGGCAGAGTGTGCTAGATGCTGTATACCGATAATTCTCTTTCCAATCAGCTGCTGTAGAGCTGTGATTCCACACTCAGATACAGTGATGTAAATACTCCGAGTGGTGTAGTGAGAGTAATATGGAAAAAGATGATCCGCTTTGGCAACACCTAATGGGAGCAGCTGAAAGAAGAAGAAGAAGGTGCAATGAAAGTAACAACGCTAAAGAAACCATGGTATTTGGAATAGTTTGGCCATTCCGTGAACCATAATATTGTTACAGGTTAATTACAATCAGATGCCTTAAACTAATAAACAATATGCGGTTAATTTCAGCGTATATGATAAAGCTGCATCAGGCACCTAAAAAAGAAAGGGAAACCACACCGGAAGAAAAGCACTGCTTTGACGCTGGGTGCCGCCAGTTTGCAAAGTCGAGCGGAGAACTTGCATACACCAGGGTTTGAGCTAGCGTGAAAATGTACGTGGCTTTACTCCAAGTTTAGATTTTTATACATCGCGATTTGTGCGTACTGTGATAAGAAGAGACATGAGACATGGCAAAGGTTTGGGGCAGCCACCCGTATAATCTGTATCCTGGCTGCAAAAAGAAAAAGTTTGAGTGTAAGTCAAGTTTACAAGACAGAGTCCAAAACAGAACTGAATTCCAGAGGAAGGGAGTGAGGCTTTATAGGAAGTCTGGGGGAAGTGATGTCATCCTCGGGACCAGAAGTGATATCGTCCTCGGGGCCGGGGACCGGAAGTGGTGTGTCCCGAGATGAGGCAGTGGCTCCTGGTGGGATTTTTACGAAAGGTCTGCAGGGAACTTAGAAAGAGCGTTAGTGCACCCTGCCACCCCCTGGGCAGATGTGTCACCATTATTCTCCAAGCCCTTCAGCTGCCTCCTATTCACACGTATGTGACAGTACTCACTGTTTATACATGAGGTCCCAGATATCAGTCCATTTGAGAATTTGTCGCTGGACTTGAAAAAGTCTGTACATTCATAATCCTCATCCAGCCTGACAGAGCTTGAGCAGTTTTGCAAAGAAAGATGGGGAAAATGGCACTGTGCAGTTGTGCAAAGCAATCCAGACAGGCTGCCAAAGTTAGATCTACTAAATACTGACTTGAAGAGGGTGAATACTTATGTGATCGATTATTTTTTGTTTAACATTTGTCATTCTTTTAGAGTTTTCAGAGATATGTTTTCACTTTGACAATAAAGAGTGTGTTTCTTGATCAGTTAAAAAAAAACAAACTCACTGCCATTCAATGTTGTAAAAAATAAAATGTGAAAACTTCAAGGTGTTGAATTTTTTTTATAGGCCCTGTATATGCAAAACAAGTTCAGCTTGCAACCCCCACTAATACTGATGAATATTGTAACAGATGAAATTCAAGCAGATGTTAAATGCAACAGTTCATGTGAAGTAGTGGGTGGAAAGAAAAGAAAAAACAGTTTAATCTTAGTTTTTTGAAACAAACAATTTAGCAGTTACCTGGGTTGGTGATGGTGGTGCTATCCAAATATTTTCAGCTGACTAAACTATTCAATTTTCTTTTCCAAAATATGAAGTTGAGAGTCTAGGTTAAATGCTTGGCAGTGAAAGTGGATGTCTGGTATAAAGATGCAGAAAATCAATCAGTAGAAGAATGATGGGAAAAGAGCCAGGTCATTAAAAACAACTATTGAGGGATGCAGAAGTCCGACATTTAGAGGGCAATGCTCTCAATCACTGCTCGGCACTCATTATACAGAGCATGGTCTACAGGAGCACAGGCGCTGGGATTGGAGACATTGTACAGCAACAGTTCTCTCATATCTCATATCTTTACAAAGCAATGGAATTCAGATTATGGCCATTACAGAAGACTTCATTTCTTTCTTTTCAGCCACACCTTGGATGATATACTGGTATGTTTAGAGTCACTGTCATGTTCCAAAGTCCACCTTCAGATGAATTTCACTCTTATTACAGATGATTTCACATTATCTTCAAGCATCCTTTGGATCAATGAAGAATTCATAGTATGTTCTAGGATAGTGAGCTTCCCAGGCCCTGATGCAGCAAAGCAGCCCCAAACTATAACACTATCACCACCATACTTTACAGCTTGAGTCAGGTTCTTCTGGTCAAATGTTTCTTTGATTTTCATTAAACACTAGGGGGCTGTGCGTGCCCCCTACTCGCTTCACTCGCCAACCCCCAGCTTGGCCCTGTGAAAATACAATTTATAGTGTTTTTTTCATGGGAATTGTTACATAAGCTTTATGTTCACTTTTTATTTTAATACTTCAATAAAAAACAATATTTGGAATTAACTTTTCTTCCAGTTCACATTGAATTTTGATTCCTTGTTTGGTCTTACAGCATGATAATGCAACGTATAACTGACCTTGAGTGAATATTGTGTCTTTGTCTCTTGTAAAGAAACTGACTTTTAAAAATGTTTGTCCTTGTGATTTGTGAATTGTCATTGCAAAAGCTATTCTCACGGGAAACTGTAAACGGTTTAATACGAATGGCATATCAAGATCTCCTTTTTGCCCGAACACCGTTTCGAGTTCATTCAATAAAAATAAGACTTTCTGATAAAACAATCTACTTACAAAAGTGGGAATATCCAAAGCTGAAGTAATCGGTGGCATTGTTCTCAAGAAGCTGCAGATCTTTGGCCATTGTGGATTGCACATCATTGTAAGAAATAAATCTGGCCGACCGATAGTTCTGGATATTGCCATTGCATCATGATATAACTGTTGCAATGCTTTTGGACTACCTTTATATGATGATGGTAATACTGTATTACTGCTTTACCTATTTTGAATTTGTCTGAACTATTGATATTTGAATTTTGAATGTGATCAATGAGACCTTGCATATGTTCCGTTTTAAGTTTAGCTTGATTCGATTTAATAAAGAAGAGACAATTAGCTGCGACTTTTACATACGCATTAATAATGTAATGTTGCGATAGACGTTGAGACGATAGAAGTGGGTTAAATACATGGGAAGTATCGCTAATTTTGACCCGAAATATTGTTTGGATGTTATTCGTTTTTCTGAATGCATTTGTTTCATATTGTGCAACCATCCTGTTTCGCCATCTGGGAAAAGCAAAGGAAAGAGTAAAGGGTCGACATGTGGCGATATATTTGACATAAATGACGAATCATGCTTTGCCTTTGGATATACGCGAATATCTACTCTGTCTTTGATATCTCTGTCTTTCGAAATTATTATCGCTGACAATTCGTCACATGTGAATTTTTTATAAATGCGAATGTGATCTTTCTGATTCATATAGAAATCCCAAGGATTTGTATCCGTTATTGGCTGTATAATCTCTATTACGTCAGATCGTTTAACTCTTTTGATTCTATGTTGCATGATCAAAAAGATACACCTGACCAAATTGTATTTTTTCTAAATTAAACTTGTTGTAGCTGTAATTGTTGCGGAAACACAGATTCTCATAGCGTATGGTCCATTATTGTGTAAATCAACATTTTGTGCATTTAATGATGTAAATGCGAAAATATCATTGTAGACGCGTATATTTTGCCTGTAGTGTTTGTGGATTTCACTTTCACCAAACAAAAAATCGTTTAATTCTTGCAGAAACGCATCTTCATTGGGAAGCAACAGTACTTTTCCTTGATGGCAACACAAATTAGATGATCTACAAGTCTCTGACTTAAAATTTAAAGCCTTACAATATCTACATACTTCCGATATATCACCTATGTCTTAATATTCAATATCTTTTTGCTATTCCATTATTTCACCTAGTAATAATTTCCTTTTGTTTGCGCAAATGCGATCTGTAGTCTCTTTTGTTTGACACTTTCGAATTTTAGTACTGTCATATTTTTTAACTTATTCTGCGTGTGTATCGCGCCAAGGTTTTTTTTTTCAGCCTTTCGAATTCCACTGCTTTCATAATCTGTAACCTTCTCTGCATGTGTATGGCGCCAACGTTTTTGAACTTCTTTATGAAGTTTTACTGTGTCTTTTACTCTTTGTCTTTTATTTCTGACCCCACTTATATCTGCAAGATTTTCAATTCTACTTGTTCCGGGCTGATTATTACTTTCCTTGCCACCCCGTTTGTACCTGAAAGGTTTTCAGTTCCACTTGTTCCGGGCTGATTATTACTTTCCTTGTCTAGGTCACCGTTTCACAGGAACATGCTTCCAATTGATGTCAGTATGATGTGACTAGACCGTGTCGCGGGAAGTGAAAGTGCCTCTGCCTCTCCGAAGTGTCTCTCTGTAGAAGATCATGTCTCATCATGAGATTTTTTTTATAATAGAGAGATGTCTTCTTGTACTGTGGGAAAATAACTCTGTTTTTGACTCACCTGTTCACAGAACACTGTTCTTGAAGTCCTGATCTTTGTGTTAATGGGATAACTTTAACCTTTAGGTAAAGGTTTCCCCCTGGCACATTTTCCATAAAGATCCAATTTCTTCAGGTTCCTTTCAAATAGTACACATACCTTTTGACATCAACAGTGACAAGAGCTACCTGAAGGTCCTGTCATAAAATTCTGGGGTTCTTAGAAACTTAGACAGCATTTTGCATTCTGCTTTTGGGCTGAACTTGCTTGGGTGACCTGGCGTGGAAAATGTGGCAGTTGTTTGAAATCTTCTGTACATGTGGACAATCTTCCAGACAGTGGAATGGTTTCTTTCCAAATGTTTAGAGATATTTTTAAATCCCTTCCTAGACTCATACGCTTCTATATCCTTTTTCCTGAAAGTTTCAGAGAGGTCTTTTGATCTAGGCTTGGCATTACACTTCAGCAACAAATAGCAAAACAAACTAAATGTCCGAGGTTGAAATGAACAAACCAAACTAAATGCCTGAGGTTTAAATAAGACATGTTCCTCCAAGATTCCTCCAAGATTCTCTCTTATAATGTTCATTTGCACCTGATCTGGTTCACCTCATTCTAATTCTAGGTATTTGAGGTAATGATAAACTTTTATTGAAATTGCCATTAGTTCTGCTAGTAATTTTTTATTTATAATTAAGAATTTCTTTCCACATCATTGGAACATCACTTTGTCAACTGACTCTGCCATATTCAAATTGTTCTAATGACCACTGTTCTCTTGTGTGCTTGCAACATCCACAGATTGCAACTATGTGATCTCATGCTGGTGGAAACATAGATCTTTTGATATCCTGTCATGGGATCGGAAAAAAACTCTTGGGTTACCTGCAATGAGCTGTCAGCTCAGGACAGTCCCATGCTGATCTGGTCTTAGTTCAGTATTTACAAGACTAACAAGACTAACCTTCTGGTTTAGTGCTGTTGCAGTGTGCTCCAAAGCTGCAGACTCTACTGTGGCGCACTACGTTTAAGACAAAGTGGAGTTGTAGTGTTATTCTTAGAGTCAGAGAAAAGGAACATAGATGCATAATAACTTAGACCACCTTGTGAGCAGGGTTTAACTAACTTACGGTGGGCAATGTCATGAAATGAATTCCATACTCATTGGACAGACTGTTATAAACATGAAAAAGCACTTATATGCCAATAAAGAAAGATGGGAACCATATTTTATATTTAAATTTAGACTGAAGTATAGCATGATACTGAATCAAAAATATTTGGCTCATTAGATAAAGAAAAGACAATCATGGAAATATTTATATTGTGTAAGACAGGAAATAGAAAAAATAGGGATCACCAGACATGTAACTATTATTCTTCAGTAAAAAAACAAAAAGTTAGTGTCTTGATTAAGAAACTGCTCAACTGCAAGTTCAAAGATTGCACATTGAAAGTTGCTGCCAGTTTCTTCCATGTCATACTCTGTTGAAGTGTCAGAGAGTTATTTTTGTGGGTGTCCTCCAGATCTGATATGAGATCTCTCACAATACTGTATATATTATATAGAGTTTAAATAACTAAAGAATCAGATTACAATTCAGAATCAAGATTGTAATACTGTACTTCACCTTGTCAAATAAGCAAACCAGCCACCATGGCGCAATGTCAGAGGCTTTGCTTCAGGCACTGACTTCCGAGGTTCGATCTTCGTAAGGGGATGCAAAAGTGTGTACAACTGACGAGCACCAGTAAGGGCAAAACACGTCATGTATTCTTTGTATTGTTTGGCAGATACTGTATCACATATCTATGAGCTGCTTCTTGAAATTGATAGGATGTGGCGAATGTTTGCTGACTGGCTGACCAACACTAAGCGTTATCTGGTAGGTAACCACCCAATGTCTATAGAAATCATCATATCCTTTTGAAATAGTCACTTCTTTTATCTTACAGCCTGATATCAAAACCTATTACAAAAATCTTTTTCCAGCTTTATTTGCAAATTTTGCCTTATAACATTCAAGCAGAGCCTGCCCCTTTCTATATGATCACACACTATGCATGAAAACCGATGTGGGGGGGCCCTGTTGGGGCTTCATAGACCTCAGCGATTCAGGAGCTCCTTTGGACAGACAATTGAATTGCATGTTTTTGTCTCTTAGTTTACTTCACTTGAGTCAGATAACTTTTTCCATAACCCTAATCTTAAATTTAATGTAACTGGGCATATCCCGTAACATCATTGACATATAGCTCCTCAAAAGAGTGGATCTCTGTAGGTCGACACCTTGACTCTATTGGGGTTATTGCTGTTTCTGGATTGAAGAATCTTGAGGGTACTTTGGAACCTGACACTACCATTACCTTGGCCCTTTCATAAACCTCTTATCCTGGCCTTATTAAACAATTATATTTAGTGTCAGAAGCTGGAACATCAGATTCCTCTGTTGATTGAGGACCCAGTTGAAATTCCTTATTGCTCCAGTTGATCACCCTGTGTCTTTAGCTTTCAAATTTTGGTTGTGTACAGGAGCATTTGGAGCAAATTTAATTTTAATTAGAGCAGCTAACTCAGTAATGTGTAAATTATGTGCCTATATCCACTGGCAATAATATAGAGGAATGAAGGCACAAAACACAACAGCTAGAAACAGCCTTAGATCTTAAATCACTGCACACTGGCTTCCAATTAAGTTTAGATCTTTAGTTTTTTCATTTTTCTTTTGACATATAAAGTCATACATGGATTAACCCTTGCCCATACCTTACAGAACTTATTAATACCCTATGTTGTGGAGCATAAACTATGCTCAGGGTTACTTAAAATTCCCAGCCTTAGGATACTGAGCTCCCAAACTCTGGAACTTTCAGGTTTTATCTAAGTCCTTGCCTTACGTTTCAGTTTGGTTTTTGATTTCTTGATAATTTTTTAATTATAGTCAGATATGGTCTAAACTGCTTCATTCTGTAATTTGCAGTTACACAAAAGCCTTCAGGTAAACAAAAGTGCAAGCTCTGCCAATGGGAAGTGCTCTGGCAATGAGTTCATGCTTTGAAAGTTTATTCCTTCTTCATCTATAGTAGCCTAATGGTTGAGATTTTCCTCATGGTCACAATTTTACTTATGGTTATGACTTTTTCTCAAGGTCATGATTTCACTTATGATTATAAGCTTGATTATGGTAGTGTTCTGGGTCATGGTCTATGAATTTATAGTTAAGAGTAATGCAACTTATTTAAATTTCTGGATAGTGTTTACTTATTTCTTTTGATTGATAAGTATCTGCTTTACTTCCTCTAATTATTACCCTCCAGCTTGTGTTTATCTTTTGTCTCAGTTCTTTTTATATTTTTTTGTATTTAATTAAATCATTTTGAAGTAAATCCTTTTACCCTTTACCAAATTAATCAATTGCTTTTTTGGAGTTTATTCATTTGAGGCTTTTGTCAGTTTCCTGCTGAATTAAATCCTGATAGTAATTATGTGCATATTAATATTAGAGAAGCTCCATTTGTCTCAGTATTTAAATCAAGACTGAAGACATAATAATAATAATAATAATAATAATAATAATAATAATAATAATAATAATAATAATTCATTACATTTATATATGTTATTTTTTAACCTAGCATACTATTTTTACAGCAGTTCAGAGGCTTTACATACTGTTTTTACATATGTGTATCACTTAATCTTATTGACCGTCGCTAAGCTTTTCCTGTTCTCTTTCTCCTCCTTACATCCTGCAATGGCAATTGCTGTCATTTCCATTATGGACAAGTTATTCCAGATGATCTTCAAATGAGACTCTGAGCTAATGCAGTTTCATCCATTGACATATTCGTTATCAGGGTTTTTATTCAATATCAGCACCTTTCCAATGATCACATCTCCAAAGAAGAGTAAAAATATACAAAAAAAAAATTCTATATACAGCAGTGTTGATAGAAAATCATACATCTTTGAAATAGTTCGTTCTTTTGTCTTACAACCTAACATCAAAACCCATTTAAAAATCTTTTTTCAGCTTTATTTGCACATTTTGCCTTATAACATTGAAGCAGAGCCTTCCCATTTCTATATGCAGATCACACACTGTGCATGAAAACCAATGTGGGAGTGGCCTGCTGGGGGTTCGTTATTAGTAGTATTAGTAGTAGTTGTTGTATGTTATATTAATATCGTTATCATTATTATTATAAGTAGTAGTAGTATTAAAATAGGTTTGCTGTTGTTGTATCACATCACAGGTGGATACTGTTGGCTATATCAAGTATCAAAGAGTAACAGCACATTGGTACCGTGGACCATTAACAGGGCTCAACTTATGGCTCCAGTTTGGCTAGGAGCAGCTTTGTATTCAAGTCATGAAAAAAGGCCACAGATTAAAAAATGTATTTTAAAAAAATGAAAAATTAGAATAAGGTAGAAAAGCTTTAATAAATGTCAAAAGTCTTTCGGGGTTTTTCTCTACCAGCTTTGCACACCTAGATTGGAAAATATTTGCTCATTCTTCCTTGCAGAATTGTTCAAATTTAGCAAAATCTTGTGGTAGGTATTGATAGACTGCCTTCTTCAAGCCCATCCACAGATTTTCTGTTGAACTTAAGTCAGAGCTCTCACTTGGCCATTCAAGGACATTCATCTGCTTATCCTTAGGTCATTGCATTGTTTTTTAGGTGGTGTGTTTAAGGCCATTGTCGTGGTGTCAGGTGAATCACCTGCCTATCTTCAGCTGTCTGGCAGAGGGTAGAAGGTTTTCCTCAAGAATTTGGGTGTAATTCACAGCATTCATTTTTCTAATCAGACCAAGTGACCTGAAGAGAAAATATAATTTTGTCTTTACCATGCCTTGTTTGTTTTAATTTTCACCATGCAAAACACTCTGAGTTCAGTCCAAAATGTTCAATATTGGTCTCCTTTGACCATAAAACCTTTTGCCACATGGTAGTTTTTTATGTTGCCATTCACTTCTAGCAGTGGAATCCTCAACAAACAACTGGAGTTATTGTGGACACTTTTTGTGACTGAAGACAGAGAAGAAAATTAAAATTAGTCAAAACCTTTTATTAATACATACCAGGCAAGGGTAAAATGTCAGAGAAACACAGTCCCAGGACACCGCGCTTCATCTGCCTCGAGCGCAGATGTCCTTGTTCTTTTATACCTTTCTAATCTCCTGATCGTTGACCATGTAAGCAAAAAATAGCATCCTGACTCATTGTACTTTTCCAGTTTTTGTAAAGTCATTACCCTAAAGGTATATTTTCTTGTCACACACATCATCAAAAGAAACTTCCAGAAAGTATACATGCTTTTTGTCACGCACGCCAAACACAAACAAGTTTCATCACTCTGTCCTATTTTCTATACACACATGCATTTTGTTCAATTACATCTTTTTATGTTTTCACACTCCTCCCTTTTTGAACAAAAATGATGTGGGCCTATATAATTCTATTTTGAAATGGTTGATGAAGGGGAAGGGGGAGAGAAAATGGAAGAAGCTATACGAGACATGCGCTCATCATGTAGCACATATGCCCTTTCCATAGAGGCGGTAAAGTACTTAGATATTATATAGCGAACCAAAGGAATAATACAACAACCAACCAGGAGGAGGAGACAAAATGTCACAACCAAAGAAATGAAAACAGATCTTATCCATTGTCCCCAGGATCCGAAGGAGGATGTAAACCACTGATCCCAGGGATTTGTAATGCCAGAATTAGTGGAAAGTTCTTTAGAGAGAGCAGTGAGGCCTGCCAATGCACGAGTTATTGATCCATCTGGCGCGGTATTATTTACAACAAGCATCACCAAACATAGCACAGACACCTCCCTTTTCGGCAAGTAACATGTCCAAGGCTAGACGATTTTGCCAAGTCATCAGAGAAGTACGATCAAGCTGTTCATGTATGCCTTCACATAGCATCTTTGGTGAAGTTAAGGAAACGTTGTTGGTTATAATAAAGATAATTAATCCAGTCTACATTCTTATTAATAGTAATTTGGGGTATGATAGATTCAAAACCGGCTGCGACTTGATCCCTAGCTTTAAATCTGTCTGGGACACCCCTAGGGACTCCAATAGCATCTATGTATACTCCAGGGCCATGTAAGGAGAGGGAGGTAAGGATAGAAGTCTAAGAGGCATAACTAATTGGATTGGAGCACAGATACCAGACCAATTAGGGGGAAAGGTGGCAAATAATTTGGACCTACGACACATCCACCAAATATCTGATCTAGGAGTGGTTTGGGAGAGAAGAAAGGAAGACAGAACGGTGTTCAGAGAAAAGGTAACCTGAAAAGTTTGAGAACAGAAAGAAAATGGTAATTCTCCTACCCATGTCGTTCCATAAGATTTCGTGAGTTTGAAACATAGGGGTAAAAATCTGAACCAAAAGTTGGGGAGATGGGTGTGTGTGCCAGAGAATGAGGGGTATTAGTAACAGGATCGTAGAAATCTCCCTAAAGGGTCTGTTCCAGATACATATACCCCTAATACATAAATACCTGAGTTACAATGGTTGTCAGCACATACAATGAGAGGCATGTCCTTTTATGATAGAAAACCGATTTTTCAAACCGTATCTTTGGGCCTCAAAAGGTTGATAACCCCAGTCCTCAGTTCCAGTGTTAGCAAAAACCCATTGCCAGTTGTCGCAGTCACTTCCCCTCATACACACGTATTTGTCAGATCCGGTCCACTGGGCTTGTCGACCAGTCCCACAGTTGGTAATAGAGGAGAAATCAAACTGCACTGATGTGGTAATTCCCAACGGGAAAGTCAAGGTGACCAGGGCAGTAGACAAGGGAAAAGAAAAACATAGTAGCACAGCAATCAAGGGTGCCATCTCTTGCAATGTGAGGCGTGAATCCAGGCAGGCAGTCTCTCAACTTTCACGGCGTGTGGTGTGGATAGAAGAATTTGGAATGGTCCTCTCCACCTAGGCTGATGCCAGTGTTTCCTCCGAGTATCTCGAACCAGGATCCAGGTGCCCAAAGGAATTGGTAAATCCTTGGAAAGGGGGCTGGTCCTCCAGGCTTGATTAACCTGCTGGTGGATTTCCTTCAACGAGGTTCGCAAACCTGCAAGACTAGAGAAAATCATTGGGAGAAAAAGGTTTGTTAGTGTGTTTATGAGTCCAGACTCCATCAGAGAGGGACCCTTCTTTGGACCATTTTCTCCTTTCGATATCCGTGGCTGCATTCTGTAAAGAAATAATTTGATTATCAGGGTCCTGGTCATTTCTCTGTTGGAATAAAGAAATTGGTGTGTTATTATATGCAGCCTCTTTAGCAAAGTGGTCAGCTAAATCATTCCCTTTGCTAGCAGGATCCTGTTTTCCCGTGTGAGCTTGACACCCAACAATCGCTAGCTCCGATGGTTTGGTTATAACTTCTAAAAGGGATTCGATCAATTTCTGATGTTGGATGGGTTTGCCAGTACTGGTCTTAAGTTGTGCTTAAAGGTTATCTATGCAACATACTTAAACGCGTCTTTTCCTTCATGCTTATTATTAACAAGGAAAACATACGTGCTTGAACCTTTATTCGTATCAAGTGTGCTGACCACTGCGTCACCATGCTCTTCCTTTACAGTACCTAAAATACACAACTTCCATTCATATCACAATTAGACACACATTCATATCACAATTGGACACACATTCATATCACAATTAGACACATTCCGCTTCTTCCATTCATATCACAATTAGACACACATTCATATCACAATTGGACACACATTCATATCACAATTAGACACATTCCGCTTATCGCCAAAAAACTTGTCTCCCTTCTCATGTAATATTATTAAAAGAGTATTTTTCCCTTCAAACTTGATCAGGGTCCAAAAGGAAAAATACTTTTGTATATTTACAAGCCTTAAACAAAAGTGGAGACATTCATTTGCGCTAAACCGATCACACAAATCGATAATTATCTTTTTCAGTTTTTAGTTAGAGCTCTCCAGGACTGGTCTTAAATTCCCTTAGTTTCCATAGTGTTCCATGATCATGGCAGACTCCAAAAGCATACCTGGAATCTGTATAAATTGTTACGATCTTCCCTTCGGACAGCTGACATGCTTAAGTGAGTGCTACGAGTTCAGCTGTTTTGTGCACTTAGCTTGATGAAATTTGATTTGCCTCCAGCAGGCGGTCCCCTTGGACCACTGCGTAACTGGTTGAGGGTGCTCCATTTTTCAATTGTAACATTTGACAAAGTACAGAGTACATTCTGATACTCATAGGGATCCCTTTAATACACTCTATAACACACAAAATCACCCAAACCATTTTCAACACACTTCACCCCAGTATTATTCTATATTTACACTATATTTGGAAACAATGCAGCAAAGGAAACAGAAACAAATGGACTCTGAAGAAAAGCAAGTTCAACTCTTCAGGACAAACAAACATAAAACAGCCTCTCATGATGTTAGCTGGTGTTAACACAATCCTGCTCAGCTAAACGGCGCCGGTTTCCAGATCAAGGAGACTTCGTTGGCGAACTGAGTCAGCGACAATCAAGGAAGAAAAACTTCCGTGGCGATCCAATTACGACAACAAGGACAAATCCAACTATCGAGAAACCACACGGTACGATACCACAGCAAAACCGCATTCCCAGAAAAAAGGCTACAGTCACAGAGAATATTAACTCACAAGAAAAAAGAAAAGGACAGAAGAAATTTCATGAGAACTACATCCGTGCTTGCTAATACAGCTTCTGTTGTTGCAGCCACAGCACGAAGACACGGAGGAAATGCTGCGGCCACTGGATCCAGTTTTGTTTTAGAAAAAATAAGTCACCGGTCTTTGTTTATCTCCATGTTGTTGCGTCAGTACTGAATTCATAAATCCCTGCTTTTCGTCCACGAACAAAGTGAATGGACGAGAATGATCAGGCAAACCTAGCGCGGGCGCAGATAAAAGAGTAGCTTTGAGGTCACGGTCACAGAGAGCCTTCTCAGCCAGTCGTTGCAACGGCTGTGCTCTTTCAGTAAAATTTAGAACCCACTGTCTGTAGTAGCCCAGAATACCTAAAACAGACATAACCTGTTGTTTTGTTTAGCTGCAGCTTAACCTTAGAAACTTTATGGCCATTTTCCCCCAGAAACAGCAACAATTTCTGAGTATCTATTGTACAATCTTCTTTCCGTAGCGCTACATATTATTTCCATCTACATACTGTATCAATGTACTACCTTTTTCCGGCCAGACGCCTTCTAAATTTTGGGCAAGAGCTTAACCAGAAACACAAAGGGCTTCTCTGTATCCCTGAGGCATGACGGTCCATGTCCATCGGCGGTACCGCGTTTGACGAGATCGGGATGTACGGCGGAGATGCCAGCCTCTGCTTCGGGAGACAAAGGATATTGGGCACGGTGCGGGCGGAAGGAGGATTTCGGGTGGATCACCAGAGGCTCACGGTGGGCTATCCTTTGAAACACTACTTTAGTTATTAAATGGTCAGGAGTATCAAAAATACCCGGAGTAACTTGTAACCAGTCTGTTCTTTCAAGGCATTTTTCCACCCATGGTCCTATTTCCCCCCATTTAACAGTGTGTGATTTAGCTAAGGAAAAATATGAGGCACTATTTTGCCAAGATAATATATGTGCTGTGAGCATGTAAAATGAACAGAAGCAGCTGCCTTTGTGGATGAAATAGAAACACAGTAGATGTGAAGGGTTTCGGGGCAAATACCAGAAGTAAGGAAAGATTCTAGCCAGGTGGTGTCTACTTCTATAGGGAAGTATTGGGCAGTACAGTGTAAAATGTCAGGGGCCTGTAAATTGGGAAAAAGACAAGGGGAAAAAGAGAGTAGGGCTTTGAGGAGAATGGTGTGTGGGGAAATATCTAAAAAAGGGTTTGGGGTAATTTGACACAACAACTTGGGGGTTGAACAGAAAAAACAAAGCTGATTCAAACTTGAAAAAGGTGAGGTTGTCCAGAAGCAGTAAGCACAGTAACAGTTTCGTTCGAAGCAGGGACCTTTGCCAGCAAGCGAGTAGATCAAGTGGCACCAGTGTCGATTAAGAAAACAGTCTCAGTGCCATCAACGAACAATGTCAGTCTCTGAATTATGAGTGAGCAAAGGTAGTTGAAAAGAGTGGCTGGAGGTCCCAGCGTTTTCCTATGGCCAGTATTGTTAGTCAGGGGTGTCAGAGGAAACAGGTGGAATAAGGGGAGGTGGGGGCTGTTGCTGTCTGTGAGGGCACTCCCGACGAAAATGTCCAGTTTCACCACAGGCGTGGCAAGAGTAGGAATTAACATTGGGATTAAAGGGAGAGGGAATAAAAGGATTCTTAGTGTGGTCAACAGGAGGAGCTCTAAAACCACCTCGTCCTCTTCCTCGTCCTCGTCCCCTTCCTCTAAAGCCATATCCTCGACCTTGGTCAGGAGTATTCCTGGTATAATAGTTCATCTGTGCTGCCAATAATTTGGCATGAGAGTTCGATTCGGCCTGTTCAGCATGTCGTTTGACTTCATCAAACGTGGCACTTTCCCACTCAATACAGGAAGTGCGGACCTTGTTTTGTATATCAAAGTGCAAACCGGAAACAAAAGGTGGAACTGCAGCTCGGGTGCGGTCATCAGCATTTCCCAAGCCCGAGTGATTAGCCATCAGGTCTTGAATCCTATGTGCCCATTCATCAACTGTTTCGTCTCTCTTTTGTTTTGCAGCAGAAATAAATTCGCCTTCTCCACCTATCCCCTGTCCTCGAGTTAAAGCTGGGTTCCATACCCATGGAATGTCATTGCGGACACCCCTGCTAACAGTGGCCCATGTGGTCCCAAACTTTCGACGAAGTACCTGGGTCCATTCAGCAGCATTAGGCTTATACATGCTATCTAACTGATCAAGTTGTTCAACAAATTTTAGTCCTCCTACTTCCTTTGGATCTGGAAGTGCATTCACGACATCTTTTAGTTCTTGGATGTCCCAATTCCGATTTATCATAACTGTTGTGGGATTTTGGGGTCCAGCTGGATGGGCAGGGTTATAATGGGGATTGGGAACTTCTATTAAAGGGCAAGTAAGTGAAGGATTAGAGGAGAAAAAAGTTGGAGCTGGTTTGTGAGTGGAGGTTTGACTTCGAGTGCATTTGGAGACGGGGGTTTGTCTAGTACAGGGTGAGTCATCACGATGGGTAGAGGGGTCATAGTGATCTGTGCCTGGGGAATCATCAGGGGAAACTTCTGCTAGTTGTAGTGCAGGGGGGGACAGTCGGAATGGGGAATAGAGGAGGGGATAATAGAGGTGTCTGAGGTCGGTTCTGAGGAGGGGAAAAAAAATAATAGGATAAATCTAAACCTGTCTTCTTTTCTATAAATTTTCTAGGAGACCCATTTTTACGGGGCGTCTGTTGATCCTCCGAAAATAATCCTTCCAGCACTAATGATTTTGATCCCCCTGTGCGGCGATTAACAGGCTTACTGTTATAAATTCCCATTATATCCCCTTGCTCTCCCGGGTTCTGTATTTAATTTTCCAACTTTATACTGATTCGCCTAATCCCTTGTACGTATGAATCAGCGAGGCATTAAGTGTGCCACTCACTAAACCTAAACTGTTCCCTTCTTAGTTTCAAGGGGAGACACCTAACTATCAACTGATCCAGTTCCCAGGAGAACACGGTTTTGTTGCTTATTCCGTATGTAGATTTATTTATTCCTTCCTAACAGCAATCCTGCAATCTGTGCTCTTTTCGGTTTATATTTCCATACCACCCCGTTACTCGTCCCGTTAGCCTGTCCGCTCACATCCCCGGATTCCAGCTCAGGTGACTTCGTGTCCGATTCGGTTCAGCAGAATACTACATCAATACGTCCAGCCGAGTCTAGGATATGGGTGAGGCCAGTATCCTTTCGTCAGACCTTTCGTATGCGTCAAACTGCTTGGGTCAAGTCTCCATCACCTTAAGCAACCCGTTGAGATATGAGTATGACTAGACGGTCAACAGGAAACTCGCCCTCCCGTTATTTGGAAAATAAAAATATTCGGAAATCCCCCGGTGCTTACCCCAGCCTGGAAGTGTGCAAGCTCTGTCTGGAAATCCGTTCAGTCACCGTGGATGTAGCAAAGAGGAGACCAGGGGCTCCTCACGCAAGAACTGTTTCAGGACAGGGCAGTCCTAACTTTTGCCGGAGCTGCATGCTCTGCTGCCGGACATCTCAAGTTAACGGCAGTCCGCTGGTAAGACGGATCACTGAAATGGTCTCGCTGGAGGAGTCGACCGGCCGTCTCTTGCCCCACGTCCGGGCGCCAAAAACTGTGGACACTTTTTGTGACTGAAGACAGAGAAGAAAATTAAAATTAGTCAAAACCTTTTATTAATACATACCAGGCAAGGGTAAAATGTCAGAGAAACACAGTCCCAGGACACCGCGCTTCATCTGCCTCGAGCGCAGATGTCCTTGTTCTTTTATACCTTTCTAATCTCCTGATCGTTGACCATGTAAGCAAAAAATAGCATCCTGACTCATTGTACTTTTCCAGTTTTTGTAAAGTCATTACCCTAAAGGTATATTTTCTTGTCACACACATCATCAAAAGAAACTTCCAGAAAGTATACATGCTTTTTGTCACGCACGCCAAACACAAACAAGTTTCATCACTCTGTCCTATTTTCTATACACACATGCATTTTGTTCAATTACATCTTTTTATGTTTTCACATTATTCTCATGTAATCAGAACCACCACAAGTGATGTCAGGTGGGGGCCAATTAGCATGGTGTGTGATCTGAAAAGTGATTGGTTGTACATGAGAAAGTTAATAATAGCTACTCTGAGGGGCTGATCACTTACCCAAATCAGGTATTTCACTAAATTATAGTAATTGATATGGATTTTTAAAATGTTTTCACTTTGATTTTGGGGATGATAATGTGTAACTACAGCTTGAGTTACATTTAATTCATTTTAATTTCCCAAATTAAATGTGACAAAAGTTAAAGATTTTAATAGGGTACGATAATTTTCTATAAGCACTGAATAAATATATAGTGATGAATTTCTGAAAAGAAAGAACAAAAAAAAAAATTAGGAAGAGTTAGAGCACCATTTTGTCAATGTTTCAGAACTTGTTTAATTTTTTTTCCAAGATAGTATTGGTTTACCAGACATACAGTTTGATGTCTCATCCAGTGCTTTATTACAAGTCATGTGCCATTTTTTGAAGGCATGGATGCCAGGATGATGCCAGAGCTGTTCTGGTTGCTCTAGGTCTTCTTCTTGGCTATAGATAAAATGAAGAGGTTACACTGCTATGTATCACTCAAACCCTTCTCCCATGTATCTTACAAATCTAACCCCAGAAGATGTAAATCATTTTCACGTGTTAGAGTGTATCAGGAGTGAAGGCTTATTTTTCCATGCATTACTTTAACTACTATTGTCCATTACTGGTGCTAAATATATTTTTTTCCTTTCACTGCCTCAGCCAAAGGGACCTGACAATACCCTGTAGTCAAATCAACTACTGTTACTAAATTAATGTGTCTTTGACAGAATTATTAGCCATGGGCATAGAGTAGACATCAAATGTTTACACTTGGTTAAGTCATCATAGTTTATTACAGAAGCCCCATAATCCATCTGGATTTGACACAAAAACTATGAGGCTAGAACACGGTCTGTATACTTCTAGTACTTCTTATTAACTTTAAGATCAAGTTTAACACTTTCAAGGCTGTTGTCGATGTCAAGGTATAGAAAACTAAAACCACTGTCAACCATTGACAAAAGCAAGAAGCATCTATTTGCAGAACTGCAGTGCCTTGATCTCTGTGCAATATTAGGATGTGACATCACTGCAGTTTTAGGGTGGAAGTTTGCATAAGCAGGATGGAACTTTTATACATGATACAAAAGCTATCTTTGAACAGCAATTGCTGAGGGCTATATATAAGGTTGTAAAAAAACTACAGTATTTTAGATGGGTGTGTATTGAACCAAAAACATTAAATATAAAGTTTATGGCATGATGAATATGGATACCGTTCACACTAAACCCTAATCACACCAACCACTAACCTGAACATCCACCCTAAAACATATGTGCCTAGTATGGTATTGTTGTTATGTTCTAAAGCTGAACTGAACTTATGGTGCCATTCACACCAAACCCTAATCTTAACCTCTGTTCTAAAACTGTTCTGACTTTATGTCCTAAAAGAGCACTGATGGTATGACGCTGTGAATGTGTAAATACAGTATATGATATTGACAAAATTAGCCTAGAGTGATGGTATCAACTGAATGGCAGCAAAGACCACAAAATTAACTAAATGTCATGTATTTTCGGGATCCTTTTTCTTTAGAGTTTGGCATCAAATACTGGCCATTGCTATCATCAAAAGAAGTTTTACATATTATTGATTTTTCAGGTTCTGCACTGTCAGATAAGGAGTTTGAACTGACAGAAGAAACAGAAGAAAGTGACACAGAGAGTTGCTGGGTTATGCCCAAATGTAAGTAACAGAAAGATCACTAATATTTCAATCCATTTTCTCTTCAGGTGCTCCCACATCATGGCTGTGCTGTCATACTGAGTGATCTCATTTTTACACATCCTACAAAAGATGGATTGTTTTGCCATTTTACTCAACACTTTTAAGTTCATTGGTCATTGACATTCCACCATATTTGCATCTTCTGTCTCTGTGATATCTCAAAATGAGATTTATATTACTCTTGGTCGATGAGGTGAGATACATAATACATTCAGGGCTAAAATGTCAGGCGTGAGAGAAGGGAGGTATTTCCCTTAATGTAACAGCAAATGGAGATAGGGTATTGGTTTAATGTTGTGTTAGTAAACCAGGTTTTTAAAGAGCAAACCAGGAGAGAGACACAGAACAGAATAGGGTCGAAAGTGGGAGATCTATTAGTGCAAAAACAATAAAACCAAAGAGCAAAATTAAATTTGAGATCAAAAGAATAAGTATAAAGTCATGCCACCCCCAATGATGGGAAAGGTTACCCTAGCATCTAAAGCAAGCTGTGGTGCAATCAAGGCACACAAGATGGATGCCAGGAGATATAAGATTCAAAAATATAAAACTTGGAATTAGGGGTGGGCGGTATGACCAAAATTCTATATCACGGTATTTTTCTAAATTATCCCGGTTTCACGGTATTTGACGGTATTTTTTTCCCATGCATGAGTGGATGTTAAACACATTTTCCACTGCAATTACTGGCTAAGAATAACCTATTCCACTGTCAAGAGCATTGTACATTGTACAAAAAAAAAAAACATTTTAATGTGCACACAAGTATTAATACAGGTTTGCATTGCCCCATAAAGTGATACTTTTCAAGGGGGTGGCACTAATGGAGAGAAGGAAATCACATTGCATGACAGACGCAGTCAAAATATAGAACCTTTTTATTTAACAAATTTTGCAAAAACTTAAATTATAATTTTGACAACATATTTTCAACCATCCAAAGAGGTATTTAGACTTAGGAAAATATCCAGAAGTGCTTGTCAAAAGTTGTATTGCACTGAACATGTCTTAGAAAAGGAATAAATAAATATTTTTTGTAAAACAACTACACTTTCTGTTAATGTTAACAATCTCTGTCCACTGACACGTTAAAGTGACTTTTTAAACAACTTTATTGTTTAACAATAACAATATTTAAACTAATAAATAATAACAATAAAATAAATAATTGTATTATTACTGATATTTGCACTATTACTTCAAGGCTTCAAAAGCCCAGGTGCATTACACAGTATTCACCAAATTAAAATAAAATAAAACAAGTGCAATCTTGGTGATGACATCTTTACCAACTGAACTACCATTTAGGCAAACTGCATTAATATGGACCTTGCTTCAAGCTAAGCTATATACATAAATAATACAACTGCAACTTGCATTTATAACTGTATTTGTGGTATAGCCCTACAGAATCGTATTAGAGCCACGGTGAAGAAAAAAAATATAGACACAGGGAAGAAAAAAAAAACTATACGTCGAGAATAAAGTCGACATTTCCACTTTATTCTTGCCGTTTACTTTATGATTAAAGTAGGATGTCGTAAACTAAACTTCATCCTAAAATCATTGTTTAATTTACTAGATTTTCTCAAACCCTGTCATAAGTTAATGTAGCACATTAAATGCTTTGTGTTGTGTTCTCCGACCCAGTTGTTAACCACTACGCTTCTTAAACTGACTTCCTCCGTACTAAGATGAGACAGCGATCACCATACAGAATCCATTCACTGTATGATATTCCTGCTCTCTGAAAATTTAGAATGCTAAGATATGTGAATTTCCCATCGGGATTAATAAAGTATCTATCTATCTATCTATCTATCTATCTATCTATCTATCTATCTATCTATCTATCTATCTATCTATCTATCTATCTATCTATCTATCTATCTATCTATCTATCTATCTATCTATCTAAATACTTGATATCATTTTCATGATGAAATGCATTAAAGCAGGTATTAAACATGCACGGTAGTGTGGCAGTAGTGCTGCTCCCTTGCAGTAAGGGGTCCCCGGTGTACGTTCAGTGTAGAGAACTTTATGGCAGGTGTGACGAGGCTCCGAAAAACTGGATGTATGAATGGGTATCTCACAGGTTTAACTTAAATATTGTGTAAATGTTGGGTTTGTGATCTGGTGGTCGGAGAGACGAACACAGAATTCAATGGATATTATTCTGAGCAGGCTTTCTTTATTGCATGCTTGCTGTCTCTATCTGACGTACCAAAACCCCTATTTCTATCCTTCCTTTTTCTTTCTCCACATAACCAATCACCACACGATAAATGTCTTTGTGAAATTAAAACTAGTTATAAACTTAGCCCACGGATTGTTCAGAACTTTAAAAATATCTTCGTTATACATGTTTAATTATGCCATCCATTCAGGGTTGTGTCCATCCCTGAATGAGTTTCCAGTACATCGCAGGATGAATACAAGCAAAACATACACTAGCAGGGTCAATATAGCATAACAAAACCCCACATTCTACATGACTTTGAAAGGAAACTGAAGCACGCAGAGTAAACCCACCAGAAAAACATGCAAATGCACGGCAGGGTACACCCGAGACACCCTTGCTTCGAGGCAGCAGTGCAACCTCCATGCCGCCGTGCCCCCACATGATTAATACATGCTTTAATGCATTTCACCATGAAAATTATATCAAGTATTTATCTTGGCATTCTAAATGTTCAGAGAGCAGGAATATCATGTGAATGGATTCTGTGCAGCGATCGCTGCCGGTGCTTCCTGTTAGTGCAGAGGAAGTCAGTTTAAGAAGCTCGGGGAACATTTAACACAAAGCATTTAATGTGCTATATAACTTATGACGGGGTTTGAGAAAATCTAGTAAATTAAATATTCATTTCACAATGAAGTTTAGTTTACGATGTTCTACTTTAATGACAAAGTATGAGAATAAAGTCAACATGTCGACTTTATTCTCGTCATAAGAGTCGAAATTAAAGTGGAAATGTCGAGAATAAAGTCAACATGTCGTCACACTATTACACAGTACCCAGGTACATTACACTGTATTGAAAACAAATAAAACAAGTACAACTTGGCTTGCAGTATTATCCAGTAGTATAGAAACAGTATTTACACATTTGAACATAATGGGGTGGAGTGGTGGCTCTGAGGCTAAGGATCTGCGCTGGTATCCTGAAGGTTGCCGGTTCGAATCCCCGTCACTGCCAAAAGAGATCCTACTCTGCTGGGCCCTTGAGCAAGACCCTTAACCTGTAATTGCTCCAGGGGCGCTGTACAATGGCTGACCCTGCGCTCTGACCCCAAGGGGTATGCGAAAACTAACAAA
Organism: Erpetoichthys calabaricus; assembly: GCF_900747795.2. NCBI lineage: Eukaryota > Metazoa > Chordata > Cladistia > Polypteriformes > Polypteridae > Erpetoichthys > Erpetoichthys calabaricus. The sequence continues at coordinate 143,372,034 of NC_041397.2, read as the reverse complement.
TTTCTAATACGAGAAATCGTATAAGACGAAATAAAGAACACAAAATAAATAAATAAAAAAATAATGGTCCACATCTGACCTTTTAAAACCAAAGCATCTCCAGGCAACAGACGTGACTCCTTTTTTTCGGCAAAAGTTCTTCAGTGTCATCATGTTTAACTTTATCGTCAGCTACAGCTTCACTTTCGGAATGTTCTCTGTCCATTTTCACCGCGCAATACCTACACTACCACACCTATTTAGCGGTGTAGCAGTGAAAAAGAGCCCCCGTGCAACACCCCTGTGTTTAGCAGTGTAGCAGTGAAAAAGGTCCCCACTTGAACAGTTTCCCACTGCGCCACGTTCCGAACGTCATTTAGGCAATTTAAACCGGTGTTGCGGTGTAAGAAAAATCCATATCATAACAAAAATAAAAAACGGTTTTCGGTATGAACCGGTATACCGCCCAGCACTACTTGGAATGATTTCGGGATTGGATTTAGAACTAAACAATCATCTTGGAGTGCATGATTTATCAAAGCACATGCACATAAAAATGTATTTCCAGACATTTTCTAACTAAAAAAAATCAGCATGAGAAATAAAAATTTAAACATTATATTATTGTCACAGGAATCACTAGATTCCAAGGTATTCAGGATATTTTCATTTACACAAAGTGTAACAATACGCTTTCAGACCTGTGACAGAAAATCACCTTGTCAGGTTTGTGGCATGGTTTGTATCAGTAGACATTAGGTTATTAAAAATATTTATGAAGAGTAATTTTTAATAGATAAGTCAAATCAATTTAAATTTCAAATGTCAAAAAAACTTCATGTTTTAATTTTCCAAATCACTGCCTCTTTTTTTAGGATTTGTCCCAATTTTAAGACTACCTTTGTGAAATAGACTTCTCAATTTAGGATTATTATTATTTCAGAATTTCTACCTCATATATGTGTTCAAACTTTACTATTGCTTATCCCTGCATACTAATCCAGAATTAGTTTCTGAATTTGACTGTCAGTGCAGTAATTACTCCTAACTGGTGTCAATATCTCATTTACTCCTGTAACATTCAAATATCTTTTTTATGTGCTTTAACTATGTTAGTTGCATTTTAGTTTTTATAGTAATAGCCATTACTTTGCCTTCATATACCCAAATGAAACACAGAAATTGTGTTTGCTGATTTGTTTTCAATAATTAAATGCTGTATGTTGTTTTAGTTGCCCCACTAATGATTGTGCACCTCTGTTAACACATTACATGTCATATCACTGGAGAGTTGATTTTCCTTGTGGTTCAAAGCATTGCAAGCTGTATCATTTGAATATCTGGCCAAGTTTTCAAACACTAAATAAACACATTTTATTTTGGAATGAACATATGGAGCAGATTGATTTGGTACCATTGTATATATACTGTATGTATTGGTGTGTGTAACGGTGATGTCCCATCCAAGGCTGGATCCTTTGTTGCACCCAGTGTAACCAAGATAGCTGCCAGCTTCCAGTAACCTTGGACTGGAGAAGTCAGTTAGAAAATGGGCGGAGAGTTGGACAGGCTACGGTATTTATTACAATCCAAGGAGGTGGTGCTTTATTAAATGTATGACACCAATAGGTAAAACAATTGCGACTGAATGAGTCATGTATTTTTATTTCTCAACTAATCTCATAATTAGTAATAATAAAGTGACAGTAATGAAAGGAATTTTTGCAGAGCAGGTTTCTCTTTGTTTTATAAAGTAAAACTATGCCAGATTTTGAAATATTACATTTGAAATCTGCAATCCTATGCTAAAATTCAAACCCTGACTCAACATTTTAACTAACTGGCAACAAAATTCATTGGCGAGTATTTTTAGCATCAGTTGTTACTGATGACATTGTTTAGATGTTGCAGCCCTGTCCTTGGGGGTATTTTTCATACGTGGATTACTCGTGTAGCCGGATGTAATTGTTGTAACTATTTGGCCTGATCCTGGATCTGTTGGTTTTTCGAAACTCTTGCTGGAAGTGTTGTCATAGCAACACATCCTAATCCTCAAACCTGCTCGGAGCAGGTTTGTTCTACGTAAACAAGGATTAGTTTACACACGTAATCAGTGACGGTGCGTGGAAGTCATCCAGTCATGGCTTCGGCGTTCATGAATGAGCAACCAATTGATATTGGTGCGCAAATTATACGAAGAGAATTTCATATAGAGAGGGTTTTGCGCGATCGGCAAGATCCTTTATTGCTCCTGGAGGAAATTCTTTTCGAAAGATACCGCTTTAGCCGAGGGGGAATATTGTACCTCAAAGATTTATTAGCACCTTATATTCGAAGTCAAACTAGGCGAAGTCAGGCTCTCACAGTCACACAGACAGTATGCATTGCTTTGAGGTTTTTTAAAAGCGGCACTTTTTTTATACTGTAGGTGATGCGGAAAATCTATCTAAAAGTGCAGTTTGCCAGGCAATTTGTAAAGTCTGTTTGGCTCTGAAATATTTCCTTCGGGTTTTCATAGTGTTTCCTGGACACCTGCTTGTGCAGACAATAAAAGAGGCATTTCATGCCATTGCAGGTAGGTAATACACAGGTAAAAACACCCACAGTTCCATAAAGAATCTCACAATCATCCTAACATTCTCATTACCCAGGATTTCCAAATGTGATTGGGTCACATGGGACTGATCAGAGAGGAGTTTGATCAAACATTATTTGGAAAATGTACCTCTCCTCCTGATGAATAATCAGACACAGTGTCTTCATCAAATATTTGACCTTCATCAATATCTCATTGGTCACACACAGGTTCAAGGGATATGATATTCCCTGCAACTGACCCAACAAAAAAAAGGGCTATATGGAACATACCTATGGCACACATGGAGGACAAATATATGCAATGACCATCCTTTACCTGAAATGAAGTGACCACTGCATCCTGCCACTGGTTCTGAGGAGGAGCTTCCCCCTGGAATGTCCTCAGAAACAGGGCGATGGGCATTTTGCTGGAGAGCCAACTATTCTGCAGGGGTTAGGTCTGGGCCGCGTGGACCTTCACCTGTTTTTTGCTTGTCTGCCCTCTTATTAGCTTTAATATTAATGTTTTTTATATTATATATGATTATTTATGTCAACAATTCTTTAAATAGTTATATACCATTATTTACCAGTTTGAAGTATATTCTTGTACTTCACTTTAACCTGTTCCCATGTTCTCCTTGTGCTCACGTTTGATCTGGAATTATGACATATTAAATAATAATTAATCTGACACATAGGAAATGAAACGCTGCATTCAGTAAGTACAATGCACACTACTTAGCGTTTAATTTGTCGGCCACTTTTTGCCAGCCGTCTTTTCTGGTCTGGGCTGCTTTTGCAGTGTTACCCCTTGTGCACATTAAATCTTGAAATTCTTCATGTCCTTCGAATAAAAGGCGCCGCGTGTGTGAAAAAAAAAATGTGGCCGTTCTTTCGTCATTTTGTTACAGCCTATCAAAGACTTGCTGATCATGTTTTCTAGACTCAATATATATGGGCTTTTCACTCAGCGCACGCATTCATCTTGGATGATTAGATCCAGCTCGACTAATCTAATACACGGCTGAAAAACCGACCCATCTCGGATGAGTGTCATCGGCATTAACTTATCCAAGATGAGGCACCTGATCTCGGATGATTTAAGCGACGTACGAAAAATACCCCCCTTGTCTATACATTCTCTGTTTGATCCCCTTAAACATCTTACCTACTCCTAGATTACCCATAATGCAAGAATGTGGTAGCTTGCAAATTTCTGCGCAGTGATTAGGAGTTTCCAGCATTTTATTCCATTAATGATCAACAACCTAAATTAGACTATCTTGCAGCACAAAATGCAATCCCTGTGATGTGGTTCGGTTACAATTAAAATAAACTATGGCATTTCAAGCATGTGTTAGGAAGCCATAATGTCATTATTCCCTTTTGAATATTGTTTTCAGAGTTTTAAATTCTAGCCCCTTATCTGAAGGTGATCTCAGTGAGGCAGCAATGTTTGTGTGCATAAAGGATGGAGTTGGCATTACCTTGAAGGTGATGGGCAAATCAGAAGGCATACTGTTGCTTTGTATTTTCACACTTTTGCTGAGCTGCTAGTAGCTAAACATACTCCAGCATTTCTCTCTTCCCTCTACTTTGGAACAGCACTAACACTGTCTGTCCTGGAGGGCTAAGCTTGCTGGTGTGTGTTCTGGGATTAATTTCAGTCCAGTTTTGTCCTAGGATGATGTGGACACATTTCACAGCATCCCACTGAACGAATTACTTACGAAGGCCATCAGGTAGCTCTGGCTGTTACCATGCATGCAGGTACAACTGGCCATTTTGTTCAGTACTAATGCAGTAACACATAACAGGCTACAATGTTTGCTAAGTTGATCCCTAAGTCAACTAGGCTGTTTCACTAAAACCTAATAACCACCACTGAGCGACACCAGGGATTAGAAATGTATGCATACACATACAGCCTGCAATTCCTTGACGAGTGGACAGTGTATGACAATGCATGCCTGCTTGCCGCACTAGAAGTACCTCAGGATTCAAAATGGGCCTTTTCATTGTGTTTTTATTCTCTTGGCTGGAGGATTTACTGGGTTGAGGTCTTCTTGTTTTGAATTTTTTTCAATCAGTATTATTTCTGTGAGATAGATAAGTGTCTCAGTGTTGAATAGCTGTATTAGTTCTTCTGTATTTTTCCAAGTTCTTCCAACCCTGGGCTCACACTGACCTACAGAAAGCTTTACTTTGGGCCCAGACCAGGTATTCTGCAGTCAGTTGCTTTGTGGTATTCTTGTGGGGCTTTAACCATTTTGTGGTTTGGCTTCAGATGTCAAAGGCTGAAAGGATTTAAAATCTCCTTATTTGTACTTTATTTGTCTAGCTGTGAATAAATGAAGGGTGCCATCAGGAAGAAGATTTATAAACCTGCAACTATAGGTCTTGTGAAACTTGTAGCAATTTCCAAAACTAACATACATCTACCAGTTGGTCCTCTGATCACGCGTCTGAAACATTTCCTAGGAGAGACAAAATGGAATTATCTTGAATAAGAAAGGGGTCTCTGATATATCATCATCTTGTGGGGTTAGGATTTGGTATGTTGTCAAATATATCCTCTACAGAGGGCATTGTCAGTGGCACAACCATTTATTGCTGCTAACAACTCATGGCAGGTGCAGTTTGCATGATTCATTAAATACAGAACAGGCTTTAGAGTGAAATACGCCAAAGGGTTTATTTCATTGTAGAGCTACATTAGATAGTTAACCTTTAGATTTTTGTCAGCTGGTATTAATTTGAAACAGGGCGATTAAATAGATAAATAAATGAATAAGTGTAAGCAAACGGCATGCCCTGGGAATGAATGGAAGGCAGAGATTAGGGAAGTGTAAGGAAGAAGCCTTTTTATCAGCCATTGAAAGGAGAGCTGGTGGTGTGTTGGAGCATTAAGAGGTTATTAATTGTGCAGGCATATTAAAAGAACCATAGCCAGTGACCTCCTTTAATACGGGAAAGACACGCAAAAAAATATGTCTTAATCTTCCCCGAAGCACTTAGATAAATGTCAAGTGTATCTTTCACCTCAATTAACCGCCACAGAAAAAGCTGTCAGAGTCAAATTGGCTTCTTGACAAGGCGTTTATAGTGCAACTGGCAGGAGGAGAAACAGACAGCTGTTTACAAAGAATCCAGAGTCAAAGGGGTCGAGACGAAAGCCAGGGGCTCTTCATGCATGCTGCTGATTAGCACTGCAATGACTGGATGTGTTTGCTACCTGCCTGCAGGCTGCGCAGAAGACTTCGGCAGCTGCCTGCTACAGTGTCTCCTTCATGAATGATGCAGCTTAATCCAGGACGATTGGCAACATTTTGGGGTTATGAGACCATTAGCAATTATGGAAAATTATACAAGGATAGCTAACTGCTATAAGATAAGAAAAAAATATAAAAAAAATTGTGTTAAGAGAATTGAACTATTTATTTAATCAAGTTTCACTTAGCTGTAAAGCTTGGTTTGTTTTAGATAAGGATATTACCCTGCCTGCCTCTGTTTTTTTTTCTTGATGGAGTCCTGACAGTCATTGGGAACTGACAATCTGTTTCTTTTCAAGGAGAAAATGAAAATCATTTAAGTTCTTATGTGGCCCTTATGAATGGAACAGTAGATACCTACTGTGGATTACACAGTGATATAATAGAATAACAGTAGCTCAGCCCCAAATTTTGGCACTTTATAAAATGAACAATATGTAAGAAATACATCTACATAGGGAAAACAAAAAGCTGTGGATTTCATTTTTATTAGTTTAACGAAAATCTAGACTGGCACCACATCTTCAGTTGATTCATGACATGAGTCAACTGCTGCCAAGATAAGATTTTGTACCTGCAAAACTAAATTTGATTAAGCAGACTTGAAAATGGAGAGTTACAGTATATGAAAATGATATTTTATTGACACATTTACAAAGGATTGGACAAATGGACTTCAGCACGTTAACATTGCAGCAGTCAAAGTGTGCCGTGTGATTAGGCGGAATCATATAACAAACCTGCTAAACATACTGTTGGGTACCTATGGGCTCATTGCTATGGAATTTACAAGCACTTTTACGATCTATTACAGTGGTTCTCAAACTGTGGGGCGGGCCCCCCTAAGGGGGTGCGAAGTAAGAAAAAGGGGGGCACGAAGATGTGAAAAAAAGAAAACAAGAATCAAAAATATGAAAAATACATTTATTGAAACCAAAACAAATGAACTTAAACTACATTCTGATACTAGAAAAATAAATATAGAGTTAAAATAAATGTTGATAAAAGTTAAGTAGATATAATGAAATATGCATCTATGATATACAGTATCATTAATTAAAAAAGAACAAATTGGTATTAGTGGTCTCCTTTCAAAAAAACGTTAGGGGGGCACGATTAAAACTGTTATGAAAACTTGGGTGGCGAATACTTAAAGGTTGAGAAACGCTGATCTATGACATGGGAAGATAACGAGCCAGTCTTATTTATATGTACCTAAATATATACATTTTTTGGTACAAGGTGATGGAGGTGTGGACATGGCAAGGCACTACACATCTTGACTACGAGGCCATGTTTTGGCAAGAGATGTTCTTTAAATGAACCATATTCATATTAGTTGGCAGCAACATTGTTCTACTATAGTGATTCAGATTCCCACAGTAGCTCATGGGAAGTGTAGTTTCTTCTGGAGTAAGAGTGCCATGTTATTGTGCAATCACAAGCTGTATGAGTTTCCAAGGTGGAAATTCCACATGAACGCCTTAGGAACTCAGAGCTACAATTCGACGAAAACAAAACTATCTGACTTCTCAAGTTACGATGTAATGCTGACCTTTCACTTTAGTCAATTGTATAAAATAAAAAATATAACCTGGTCATCAAGAAATTACATTTTTGTAGTCAAATTGCATTCGGAATGAAGTCATACATTTAACTTGCTCGTTATTTTCATGAAAAATATACAGTTTGTCTTTAATTGCAAATAACAAATAACAAATCAACAGTGACCTCTTGTTTGTAGCAGTTCAGTGCCGCTCAGATTCACACCGTCAAACGGACAGTGATTTTTTTTTTTTTTTGGTGGGGATTCCAGGAATGTACCCAGTCTTGGCCCGACCCACACTCACTCACAGACAGAGACACAAAATCCAATAAATAAAATAAATAAATGAATAATATATTAAATTGGAAGAAAATATAAAAAAACAACAAAAAATCAAATAACCCTCCCCTTCCCCTTTAGCGATATCAAATACAACCCATAACAATAAACACCTATGACAATATCGATGAATCAGTCCCATGTAAGAGATGCAAATGAAGCTCCTACATCCTGGGAACTGTAGAGGTGAATATAAAGTTTGTCCTGATGGGCATGAGACAAAACTTGAACCCAATACAACAGTCATACAGGACAACCACGTAATATCCACACAGGCAAATGGCAAAAGTGCTGACAAATTAACAACGGTGCTCATTTCTCTGTTTAGCTGGCTCTCTTTTAAAGTTCCCATCGACCCTTCTTGTCCCCAGCAGCCCCTGCCTCTGTTGCAGATGTTCAATCAGGGCAATACCCTTGGGGCAGCTGGGAATTGGAGTTCATTAAGTTGTAGCACCACTACACGTTTCTCCTAATATTCTGGCCTAAAATTCACATTAATGCTCTGAACTGGAAAGGTGAAAGATCACAACTGGAATATCTGAATACTCCAACAGAATGTGAACATATCACTAGTCCATCTTTTCTGGGTTGCCCTTACTTCCACAGAAAATATACTTCACAAATCGCATAACCCATTTTGAGCCTGACTAGTGTTGCAGTTCTATTTTCCTGGCAGACAGTCGTAGCCATTTGGTGACCTGCCCAGTATACCTGAAGAGTCCCTGCCTCTTTCACAAAGAGTTTTTCCTCTTAATCCTTGCATCTCTTCATCTTAACCTTTCTTTCAACCAACATCCAGACTCTGGATTTAATATACCCTAGGCCATGAGGCAGTCTTAAACCCCTTCCAGGAGTCATTTCTCCACCAAATCCTAAAATCGATTCTAGTAAGGAGTTGAACTTAACTTTTTTTTCAGCTAACACCAAGCAAGAGCCCCTTCTAGAGGTTTCTGGTGTCATTGCAAGCCTGAGCTGTCTCTTGCCTTCAAAGGGCCAGTTCTCTTACAAAATCAAAGTATATGGTCTTTTTAATATTTTTATTTTATTAATTTTCATTGTAATCATTCCATACAAACAGATCAATTTATAACCCAACAAATTTGAAGACAAATCAAACCCCACCCCTGAGAAGGAGAGCTTAGCTAAAGGAAAATTGCTTTAAGCTTTTTAATAAGGCAACATTAAACAAAAGAAGGGGAGAAGTAAATATCTTTGTAAATAAGAGATGGAGAAGGGAGTTAAATGCAATAATAGTTAATTCTCTTATTCTAAAATAATATTGATTAAATCCTGCCATGTTTTGAAAAAATTTTGTACAGATCCTCTAACTGAAAATTTGATTTTTTCCAATTTCAAATAATATAAAACATCGGTTTCCCACTGACTTATAAGAGGAGCATTAGGATTCTTCCAATTTAACAAAATAAGTCTGCGTGCCAAAAGTGTAGTGAATGCAATCACCGTTTGCTTGTCCTTCTCCAATTCAAGTCCATCTGGAAGAACACCGAACACAGCTGTTAGTGGGTTAGGAGGGATTGTGATACTAAGGCTGTCTGAGAGGCACTTAAAAATTTTTGTCCAAAATGATGTTAGTTTGGTGCAGGCCCAGAACATGTGACCCAGTGAGGCAGGAGCATGGTTGCAGCGCTCGCAGGTTGGATCCTGGCCTGGAAACATTTTGGACAGTTTTAAGCGAGACAGATGAGCTCGATATATAATTTTTAGTTGAATAATTCTATGCTTTGCGCATATAGAACTCGAGTGAATTCTCTGCTTTGCTACCTTCCACTCCTTTTCTGATATATTGATTAAGAGATCTTCTTCCCAATGTCCTCTTGGATCTTTGAAAGGTAGGGACTCTAATAAGATTTTATATATTGCGGAAATAGTGTTTGTTTCCTCGGAATTGAGCAGTATTTTTTCCAGCATTGTGGAGGGTGCAAGGTGGGGGAAATCGGGCAATTTCTGTTTAACAAAATTTCTAATTTGAAGATAGTAAAAGAAATGTGTAGCTGGGAGGTTAAATTTTGAACGTAATTGTTCAAAAGATGTAAATATGTTGTCTATATAAAGATCTCTGAGCATTTTAATCCCAAAACTTTTCCAGGTATTAAAAACTGGATATACTTGCGAAGGTTGAAAGAGGTGGTTCTCTTGCAGAGGTGCCACTGATAAAAGATTTTCCATCTTAAAATGCTTCCTAATTTGGTTCCATATTCTGTGTGAGTAAAGCACAATTGGGTTATTAGTATATTTGCGATAACTTGCATTTATTGGAGAGCAGAGCAGGGAATATAAAGAAGTACTACAGGATTTTACTTCTATTGCGGACCAAGCCTGTGTATGTTCATTTATTTGTGTCCAGGTTTTTATGGCTTGTATGTTTGCTGCCCAGTAATAAAACTGAAAATTAGGTAAAGCCATGCCACCTTCTGCCTGAGGTCTTTGTAGGATCGCTCTTCGGATACGTGGGTGTTTTGAGTTCCAAATGAATGAGGTTATTATTGAATCTAACTGTTTAAAAACGATTTATTGATATATATTGAAATGTTTTGAAATAAAAAGAGAAGTTTAGGAAGGATATTCATCTTAACAATGTTAATTCTTCCGGCTAGAGTGAGATGAAGGGTTGACCATCTATGCAAGTCTTGCTTAATTTTTAGTATATGGTCTTTTTAGATCCTCCCTGGAACAATGTGCCATCAAGCATCCAGAAAGTCTTGCACCTTTTACCATTCCTTTTTGCCATATATTCCCCTCAGGCAAACAATCTCTTTTCTCAATAGAGCAGACACCATTAGTACTGCCCCCTTGAGCTACCTTCTTCCACTAAGTGGCATATTCAGGACCTATCTGCTACCAATGTGACTCTCTCTATCTCTGTCTGTCTCTTCTGGAGGTCTTTACGGGACTTTCCTCTGCATTTAGCCTACTTGGTGATGTCCCTACCTCTGGATAATCTCACTAGTTGGATACACCTTCACAATATATGTAGTATAATGTGGCAATTTAAGTACAAACCCACTCACTCCGTTCTTTTGGTTGTATATATTCAGCTAGAATCCTCTCAGATTAAACAAACTCTGTATTTCATTGGTATCTCTTCTTGAAGTCTTTGCTCTTTGCTAAGCAGATTAAACTGGTGATGGACCTTTCGCCAATTTGCATTTTTGCAGCTGCAGAAACAACTTATTAATAGGTTTTTCCAATAAATGTGATAATTAATGCATTCACACTCCTTCCTTTCCAGTTCACAATGATATATACTATATAGAGATATATACTGTATGTGGCGTTTCTGGGGAACTATGAACTTAACACTCTTGTCCTCCTGTATCTCACTCTGGCTCCACATGCTCTATAGTAAAGTCAGTAGGATCATTGCACCTTGTTTATGATGCTTGTGTGTTTTACAAATGGCAAACTGAGGCATAATTTTATTTTCTGATGCTGCTCCATAAAATTAGCCATCTGCTACAAAAAGAAACTGAGAACTTCAAACAAATGGTTTCTCGTGCTTTTGATAGCAGCAGCTAACTTAATTTCCTTGACTGTGGGAATGAAATTCTGTTGAAAAAAACATTTGAGTAACAATTTATAAATACTTTCAAATAGTTATATATGTCATTAAATGATATTTTAAATTTATTTTTTAAACATTTACAGGCAATTTAATAAATGGCTAATAAAGTATTTTTCCCAATCAATAGCACATTACTTATGTTGTGAAGTCGTTCATTATTGTCTAGCTGATTTGTCTAGTGACAAATGTTTTTAAAATATCAGTTACATTTCTTTTATATACAAACTAGACAAAGAGCCCGTTTCGACAACATAAGATGAAACGGGCACAAGTGGAATAGTAATAATTATAAGCACCACAAACCTGATATAGGTGTATTGAATGAATGCGTAAGTGAATCAGAATGCGTAATTAAGCCTTGAGCTGTAGTCGAAATCGCCTTTCAGGCCTCTAGAGCTTTAATCGAAGTCGCCTTTCTCTTTGAATTTTTGCGGCCGTAAATCCGCCGCCTGCTGCTATGTTGCTCTCGTAAGGTTTTTTGGGCAGCTGCACAGAAGGCGACTGCGCATTCGGCTTCGGATGTGCGCAGAAGGCAACTGCGCATTCGGCTTCGGATGTGCGCAGAAGGCGACTGCGCATTCGGCTTCGGACGAACGTGAGTGAGTGAGTGAGTGACTGAGTGAGTGAGTGAGTGAGTGAGTGAGTGAGTGAGTGAGTGAGTGAGTGAGTGAGTGAGTGAGTGAGTGAGTGAGTGAGTGAGGAGGCTGGCGAATTATGTATTAAGATTTGCTATTCATGAGCTGCATTCAAAGCTATGTAACTGTCTGTTTCAAAGGTTGTGCTCCTACATATACATGAAGAAAGAAATAAACAGAAATTTGCACAGATAAAGAGGTACTTTTATAGCCAAAGAACCTAATAATAGAGATACATTTGCATGTTTTTAAGCATAAATGGAAAAATCACATATTTTAGTCTGGTCAATGAAACCAGTAGGGGACACCACCAAACCTCAAACCCCAGTCCCAAAAATGTCCATCACATTTTGAAATAATGGATTTTTAATGTAACAATCACTTTGTACAATGAAGTACAACCAATAACCATAAAAATAAAGAAAATCTATGCTCTCCTTTCACCTCCATTTGAGTGTTGTCCACTGTCTTCCGACTCATCCTGCCAGTCTGTCTGCCCCACACCTGTGCTTCAACATATCGTCCTGTTTAGGATTATGTTTTGTGATGGACTTCAGTCTTCCCACATTATACACTTCTTGTCAAAATTTTGTTGTTAGTACTAAAATATGAAAAAGTTTGTCTTTTAGGTATGTGTTCAACATTTCTTGCATTTCCTGTCATCCTAAACTTACATAGATCTTTGTAGACACGGAACACGCATGAAATGAATGTGTTCCAAATAACAACATATTATATATTAAGCACTTTAAACTACTTTTTGTATGAAAATGTGCTATATAAATAAATGTTGTTGTTGTTGTTGTTATTTACCCTATACAGGTCCAGGGGGGTATTTTTCGTACGTCGCTTAAATCATCCGAGATCAGATGCCTCATCTTGGATAAGTTAATGCCGGTGACACTCATCCGGGATAGGTTGGTTTTTCAAACGCAGCCGTGTATTAGATTAGTTTAGCTGGATCTAATCATACAAGATGAATGCGTGCGCCCGCACTGAGTGAAAAGCCCATATATATTGAGTCTAGAAAACATGATCAGCAAGCCTTTGATAGGCTGTAACAAAATGACGAAAGAACGGGCACATTTTTTTTCACACATGCGGCGCAAGACCTTTTATTCGAAGGACATGAAGAATTTCAAGATTTAACATATGCACAAGGGCTAACACTGCAAAAGCAGCCCAAACCAGAAAAGACGGCTGGCAAAAAGAGGCCGACAAATTAAATGCTAAGTACTGTGCATTGTACTTGCTGAATGCAGCGTTTCATTTCCTATGTGTCAGATTAATTATAATTTAATATGTCATAATTCCAGATCAAACGTGAGCACAAGGAGAACACGGGAACAGGTTAAAGTGAAGTACAAGAATATACTTCAAACTGGTAAATATTGGTATATAACTATTTAAAGAATTGTTGACATAAAGAATCATATATAATATAAAAAAACATTAATTTTAAAGCTAATAAGAAGGCAGACAAGCAAAAAACAGGTGGAGGTCCACGCGGTCCAGACCTAACCCCTGCAGAAGAGTTGGCTCTCCAGCAAAATGCCCATCGCCCTGTTTCTGAGGACATTCCAGGGGGAAGCTCCTCCTCAGAACCAGTGGCAGGATGCAGTGGTCACTTCATTTCAGGTAAAGGATGGTCATTGCATATATTTGTCCTCCATGTGTGCCATAGGTATGTTCCATATAGCCCTCTTTTTTATGTTGGGTCAGTTGCAGGGAACGTCATATCCCTAGAACCTGTGTCTGACCAACGAGATAATGACGAAGGTCAAATATTTCATGAAGACACTGTGTCTGATTATTCATCAGGAGGAGAGGTACATTTTCCAAATAATGTTTGATCAAACTCCACTCTGATCAGTCCCATGTGCCCCAATCACATTTGGAAATCCTGGTAATGAGAATGTTAGGCTGATTGTGAGATTCTTTATGGAACTGTGGGTGTTTTTGCCTGTGTGTTGTCTACCTGCAATGGCATGAAACGCCTCTTTTATTGTCTGCACACGCAGGTGTCCAGGAAACACTATGAAAACCCGAAGGAAATATTTCCCAGCCAAACAGACTTTACGAATTGCCTGGCAAACTGCACTTTTAGTTAGATTTTCCGCATCACCTACAGTATAAAAAAAGTGCCGCTTGTAAAAAACCTCAAAGCAATGCCTACTGTCTGTGTGGTTGCGAGAGCCCGACTTCGCCGAGTTTGACTTCGAATATAAGGTGATAATAAATCTTTGAGGTACAATATTCCCCCTCGGCTAAAGCGGTATCTTTCGAAAAGAATTTCCTCTGGGAGCAATAAAGGATCTTGCCGATTGCGCAAAACCCTCTCTATATGAAATTCTCTTCGTATAATTTGCGCACCAATATCAATTGGTCGCTCATTCATGAACGGCGAAGCCATGACTGGATGACTTCCACACACCGTCACTGATCTCGTGTGTAAACTAATCCTTGTTTACGTAGAACAAACCTGCTCCGAGCAGGTTTGAGGATTTGGATGTGTTGCTATGACAACACTTCCAGCAAGAGTTTTGAAAAACCGACAGATCCAGGATCAGGCCAAATCATCAACAATTACATCCGGCTAAATGACTAATCCACGTACGAAAAATACCCCCCAGGTACCTCAATCCCAGATAAACAAGGATTGAGCTGGGAGAGCTTTTTGCCCTTTCTGCGGTGATACGGGGATGGGATAGCGGGCTGCTTGCTGCTTATGCTTATCGACACATTTACAACACAAAAGATGCTGATGAACAGGTGCGAACGGATTTAAGGTTGGCCAGGATTATGAGTTTTTTTGTAGGCTTTGGTAATTCTGGTGTTAAAAAAATAACTGAATTTTCTTTGATTTCTGAAGTTCCACTTGAAGTTGCCATCTTCTTAAAGTTGTGCTCGCTCGTGTGTAGTTACGTAACATTAAAGGCGGGTGTGAATTGTGAACCACTGACTTCACCATGACATACTGCATCAACAATTGTCCAATCACATTAGATTAAAAAAACATAAAACAATACTAATTCACTGCCAATAAATGTGTAGAGAGCTGCATCCTTGGAAAACACTCAGAGCACTTCATATGTCATTAGCAGCCTTTAACATCATGAATAGCTATTGAGGCTTACTGTATATAGTGGTAATAAATAATCTTCAACCATGTGTCATCTGGGAACTCAGGTATTATCTGTTAAACATTATATTTTAAAACTAATACACTTAATGCTATTCATAGTCCATTGTTACTTCAGTAAAACACTAGCTTTAGTGTAGTGGCAGTTAATGCAACGTTAGTTAGCTTACTGTAAGTTGGACAAATTTAGATTTCTAAAACACATGAGCTTCTTCTTCATATTTTTTTTTCTTTTCTGTGCTCTGGACTTGATGTTTACTTGAAGCCATCTCTCTGCTCATTATTGGAAAATGATCACAACTGCTGACTATTAAGAACTTCAATTCGACAATTCTTTAAACAGCAATAACCCCAGCATAGTCAGCCTGTGGACCTCCAAAGCTCTGCTCTGTTTAGAAAGTTGTTGCTTTGCATTGTAATTCTAAGATATTATGTGATAAGGCCAGTTACACTATGGTTAAGTCAAGTAAACTAAGTAACAAAACCATTCCATCCTAGCGGAGCTCCTGAATCACAGAGGTTTGCGAACCTCCATTGGGGCTCCCTACACCAGCCCTCTGACCAAGGGCCCCATGTGCAATGTGTGACCTGTGTATAGGAAGGGGCAGCTCTGCGTACGCATCATTCCAGTCCAATGATACCAATCAGCTATCCAGGAAGAATTAATTTAATAGAAGAATAATTAAGAGAATTATTATCAATGTGTTATACTGTATATGAGAGCAACAGAATTCTGCCTAGAAAGAGACTACTAATTCAGAGTAATCACAACACAAACTGTCAGACAGCAACATTTCTGGTAGTAGCCGTGGTGTTTGTGGCATGAACTTTATGTGTACAGACTTCAATAACTGTAACTTACCTACCTAGTGCTATCTGTCCCTTTTTTGTTCATGACTATTTGCACAAACAAGCTTCATTCACCTTTCACGTCACTAAAAATCAATCAGAAAATGGGATGCTGGTATATGCTCTGTCTCAATTGGCATCAAATTATTGTGATACCCTATGTCATCATCAAGATCTCAAAAAATCTCATGGCTATGGAATGACTGAAATGAAATATCAAAACCTCAAATTTGGAATCAGATGGTTTTGAAATAAAAAAGGAGAAAACATAATAAAACAGAAAGAATATGTTGACTACACAAACTGCATGACTTGAATATCAGGCTATGGAGCTGTCTGGTTGAAAAAAATATTTTTATATACATAACTGTACTTTCTGTACCAGGATGTTACACTTTTTTAAAACTGGGCATTATACTACTGGCTTCTTTTCACACATAAGGCTTAATTGGAGGCTTTTATAAAAATTGAGCACCAACAATCCATTATCTATGTCTTTTTGACATAACTAAGGTTTTCTTCTAGCTGTACCTTAAAATAGCACCAACTCGATCATATGACAAGTCTTTTGTCAAGGACTTTTAAACTGTCTTAACTGTTTTATCCATACACGGTATATTGCGTGATGAGTGCAAGTGTGTTATGCAAGATACCTCGGTCTTTATAAGTTTATCTTACCCTGTGTTAATCAGCATTTGCTATTATGAACTGAATGGTTCACATACTCCCTTAGATTCACTGAATAACTGGGGTTTATTTGGAACCATTGCAGATTGATTTTACCTATTATTTAAAACAAAATCCAGTTCTCAGGTTGTCCTCCTCAGCAGTGAGTAAAGCTAAAGATGCCACTTCCAATCCTTAAATGTCAAAAATTTGAACTACAATTGTAAATTGCCATTAAAAATGCCCTAGCCTTTGAGCTCCATCACTAAACTGGAATGATCAGTTTGATTATGTGCACACACTCACCCAAGATTAAACCCAGAACACTGCAAGGCCAATTGAGTTAGCCTTATGACTTGTAGCACGTAGAAAGAAAATAATTTTGCATACTACAAAAAGCAGTATTTTTCTAGGAACACATTTAGATTGAAGTGGATTGGATGAGGATCTTGGTTCTTGGTGTCTTGGTTCTCTGTTAGGAAAGAGTAGATTACTTTCTCCAGGTGAGGGAGGAACAACTACCCTTAGGAGTTCAGGTTTCTCTGGACCTTGTTCATGAATAATAGAAAAAGAGAGCATGAGATCAACAAGTGGACAGGATACGTTGAGGTTTTGGTGCTCAGTATCTTTTGAGTAATGTGTTTCTGCGCCATCTGATTAATGACAAATCCTAACGAACACCCAAAAGAATAGAGACATTTTGTCTCTGCCATTCAAACAATTTCAAGATCTGAAATATTAATTAATTAAGAGAATAATTTCTACTTTAGCTATCTCTCTAGAGACTAATCTTTTTTCAAGTTGAATAGATGAGATCCAGAGATGCAAATCTCAGTTTTTACTGCTGTTCACTCATAATCATTGTCCGTATCCTGAAGTCAGTGTAAGATCAGACTCAAGTGATTGAGGATTCCCAATGTAAGCAAAAAAAAATGGCAAGGGGATTAAACTATGAGTTTTCTGATGCCAATTTAATTTCAGTGAATTGATTTACAAAACAATTTTCTTAACAACTAGCTCTGGTTGTCCTTACGCTGCAAACTCGGCACTGTGCCTCAGTCAGACTACTAGTAATTTTATCTACCCATCCATCCACTTTCAATTGTTTTTGTATTCAGCTCACCGTTAAAATTGAATTATCACTTCTAAATATACAATGTGTAGAAAAGAACATGGCAAACTGCCCTCTGCTAGAACAGACATCACCTATTATTGTTATGCTCTTCTACTTGCTGTTACATTTTTGTTACATTTGGAAAAAAGCAGCACATTTAATGCCTGAAATGTGGCATTCACTGTAACCTCATGGCCGAGCAAAGAAAAAATCTAAAGAGACTACACTTGATGTCACATTGTATAAGGATGTGTCACTCACCACCACTCTGTGCACTTTGTTTTATGTCTAACAATATCCAGTATTTTATTTTTTATTTCTTCAGGCTACCACCATGTAACAATTGTATCCGCTACACTTCACTAAATTTACAGTGAAAAATTCTACTGATGATTGCAGGTCAACCCCAAACTGCCTTCAGCACCTTTCCACAGCGCAGAACGATGACTTATAATAATAAAAGCGATATTTACTAAACCACACAGAGAAAAGATGCAACAAAAAAAATGTAATTAATACATTTTCTACAATCCCCCAAATTCCCCCACTTCCAATATATACAGTAAACACAAGACATAAAATTATATATCCAAGAATATTCCCAACCGTCCATTCGATTTAATCTTTTTCCAATTCTCCTATTTCCCCATAGTTCAGTTCCTTAGACATGCCAATCCCAGAATAAAAGATTTACGGCTCACACTGCTTCCGATCCCTTTCACGGTAACCTCAGCGTATCCGGAATCTTCAAGGTGGCCACCCCAGACTGCGTTGGACTTGTGGTACTCCCCGAAAACAATCTTTCTCCTGGACTCAGATGGGTCATGTCTTTTTCCTCCGCTATAAAAACTCGGGTTGTCTTTTCTTCCTTCTCTTCCTGCCTTTTCGCACCCCTATTTAAATAGTGCGTCCATTTCCATGGCACTCCCAGAAATCGCAACTACAGCCCCGTACCTCCCAAAAGGTCCTCAATATCCAACCCGCCTATCTTATCTTCCGTATTCTCAAATGGCAACGGGATTTTACATAGAGAGAAAAAAAACAAACCATATACATATTTATGTGGCAATGCTACAACCAGACCTTA
The DNA here is from genome assembly GCF_900747795.2 of Erpetoichthys calabaricus. Taxonomy (NCBI): domain Eukaryota; kingdom Metazoa; phylum Chordata; class Cladistia; order Polypteriformes; family Polypteridae; genus Erpetoichthys; species Erpetoichthys calabaricus. The sequence goes on along the minus strand of NC_041397.2, from coordinate 143,353,242 downwards.
CTTTTAGCATGGTCTTAAACTAGTACTGTATTTTCCTGAACCTCTTGAGTGCATTAAATTAAAAAATTGACTTACTTAAATACAGTATGAGGCTCATCAAGAAACTGGAAATAGCCGCAGAACATTGCTACAAAATATTTATGGGATGAACTCAAATAAATTCAGAGGGCAGCTTGCCATATTACCATGAGTGGCCAAGTGTGAGTACTGCTAATTCACATTGCTATAGTTCCTTCTGTATGGACTTTGTATATTCTCCCAGAGTTTTATTTCAGCTTTCTGTGACTACTTAAATAATTCTCTGTCATTCCAAAGACATACAGGTTAGATTAATTGGTGACCATAAGATGGCTGAATTTGAGTGTAAGCAGATTGTTCTCTCCATCCAGTGTTAAATCCTGCCTTTCACCTGATAGACTTTAATCCCCTTGACACTGAACTGGATTAAGCTGGTTTGATTATATATGGTTGGAGCTCTTATCTTTAACCACAAAGATGTCAGATGTTGGCTATATTATTTTCCATTAAACAAGAATGGCTTAGGCTAACTCTCTTGGGAAAAGGGATTACTTATGTCACAATTATTTACTAGAATTTGACCAGTTTCTATGTACCAAGAAGCAAAAGCAATAATTTTAAATGTTCTTTGTATTCACCAAGGTGTTAGGACAGTTTTTGACACTTTTCAATACACTTGAATTTGACTCACAGATACTGGATGGAATACCAAGGCTTTATTATTTGTATTTAGGCAATCAGTGTGTCATAGCAACTCAGAAATCCAATCATCATCTCTAGCTCACGGTATGACATGGAGCAAATCACTTAACTTCCCCGCGGTATTAATGTTAATATAAATACATATACTGTATATAGTAAAACCAAAATTTAGAGGTCAGAAAAAGATTTGGGGTCACAGTTGTTATGATCCAAGTCCTTTTAAATTTGTTTTCTGATGTTTTCCACACTATTTGTGTCTAGTTTTGTATTCATTAAGTGTTTTCTTGGATAAAGAATTCAGCTGTTTTATTTACATTCACTCTTTAGAGTGTTTAAATAATTTTTTCTTCTGATTGTAGCACCATTATTGTCCATATTTGCTAGTATTTTTGTGTATTCTGATGACAGCCTTGTAATTCAGGGGTAACCTGGGGCCTCATGTATAACGCCGTGCGTAGAACTCACACTATAACATGGCGTAAGCACAAAAGCGGGAATGTGTGTACGCACAGAAAAATCCAGATGCAGGAATCTATACGTACGCAAACTTCCACGTTCTTCCGCTACATAAATCCCAATCAGCGTGAAAAGAAACACACGTGCACGCGCCTTCTGTCCCACCCCAACTCCTCCCAGAATTACGCCTCTTTGAATATGCAAATCAATATAAATAGCCTTCTGTGAAAAGACAATGGGAAAAGCACAGGGTAAAATATAAGAATTTCAGTGAATACCAAGTGGAGGCAAAGGAAAAATGTACTATTTGTTGGTTTAAACAGTGGTATAATCAACAAAATGAAATTGATCGAGTGACAGAGTGTCAGAGAAACTCAAAAGCTCAAGTTCACAAAGTCGCACAGTGCCCGAAACAAAAAAGAAATCACATATCAAAGTCGCCCGTGAAAAGGCGAGTCGTAGCCCACCGTCTGAGTGTCATATGAAAGCTTATTAGGGTACAGACAAAAAAAAATAGGCACACAGTGGGAAAAAAGCACGAAATGTCAACTTTAATCTCAAAATTTCCACTTTATCACGTAGTTTATTTTGCCATTAAAGTAGAACATCATAAACTTCATCTTAAAATCGTTTAATTTACTAGTTTCTCAAAACCCATTGTAACTAAAGTAGCACATTAAATGCTTTTTTCTGTATTCGATCTTCTATGTGCTCTATGTGTGTGAATCACTACCTGCTTCTTAAACGGGCTTTCTCTTTCTTCAACAGGACACAGAATCCATTACATTCGTGATATTACAGCTCTCTGAATAATTAAAATACTGAGATGTATACGTGATATCTTTTTCATGATGATAGGAGTTAAAGCATGTTATTAAACATGGGAACACGGTGGCGCAGTGCTTGTTCATGGCTCATGCAAGCGGCTTGCTGCGCCATGCGCGACCTTAGATGAAATAATTTATTACAGAAGTACTGTCTCTTTCAAACGTACTAACCTCCAATTCCTGTCCTTACTTTTCTTTCTCCAAATACCCAATCACCACACAATCAGCTTTGTAACAGACCTGAAGCCATTTGTAAGCTTAGAATGCCGATTCTTCAAAACTTTTAAGGAACATTGAAATATCTTCGTAGTACATGTTTAATTATTCTATCTGTCTATCCTTCCAGTGTCGCATCAGCACCAGCAAGAATACAACGCAATGCAGGAACAATCCCTGAACTAGCTAGCGCTGCGGCACCGTGTCCTCACATGTTTAATTATTAACAATACAGATTATTTAAATGAAGTTAAAGTTTTATCTGTATAATATAATCAACATATTTTGCTGCATTTCATCTTAAAAATGATATCGTCATCATATGTAAATACGCGCTTTATAAAGTGGCACAGGTTGTGCAATATTATAACTGTAGTGCAAGTTTACAGTGAGGTAATTGAACTTATAAGTACAAACAGTTCTACAAGGAGCACTTGATGGACTGATTGAGTGCGTTTATAGTTCTTGGGATGAAACGTTTTCTAAACCACGAAGTCCGTACAGGAAGGTCTCTGAAGCGTTTTGCCGTGGCTGAGGCAGCGTCTGCTTCATGCTGTATACTGATAATTCTCTTTCCAATCAGCTGCTGCTGTGATTCCCCACTCAGATACAGTGATATAAATACTCCGAGTGGTGCAGTGAGAGTAATATTGAAAAAGATGATCTGCTGTGGCAACCCTTAACGGGAGCAGCTGAAAGAAGAAGAAGATGCAGTGAGAGTTACAACGCTAAAGCAGTTATGGTATTTGGAATACTATGGCTATTCCCTGGACCATTATATTGGTGCAGGTTAATTATCATCAGATGCATTACACTAATAAACAATATGCAGTTAGTTTCAGTGTATTTATAAAGCCGCGTCAGGAATGTGGATCTAAGAAAGAAAGGGTGACCACACAGGAACAGTAGCACTGCTTTAACGCTGGGTGCTGCCAGTATGCAAAACCAAGCGGAGAAATTGCGTACGCCAAGGTATGAGGTACCGTGGAAATGTGCATGGCTTTACGCCAAGTTTAGGTTTTATACATCGCGATTTGAGCGTGGAAACGTTCGTACGCAACATTTCTGTGCGTACGCACCGTTTATACATGAGGCCCCTGGAGTGTGACATCACCATAGTGTTGTTTTAAAATTTGGTGCCATACACTTTCTGTTTATGCAAGACTGGATAATAAAAGTTTCAGCATGTGGCAAGGGTATTTTCTTTGATCCTAAATACTGACTTTTGTGTTTTGAAATTCTGACTACATCTTAGGGTTTTGTTTATTGGCTTTGGTGAAAACACAGGATTGATATCTGGTCACGAACTTGCTTGAAACATGGTTACATCTCGTGTTCTGGTTCTTTTCATTATAAATTGTCTTTTCCCAAGTGTAATCAGAATACCAGCCAGAGTGCCCCATTTACTTGTTGACAAACGTAAATAGATTTTTAACAAAAGACAATAAAAAGGGCAGTAGGCTACGCAATCAAGTGGTTAAAATTGAGGATTGATTTGTATAAAGGTCCATGCTGTACAACAGCTGGTTCTATAATGAACAACCTTTTCTGGTTTTGCCATTCTTATAGAAAATAGGCAGAAAGGGCAGGTTCTTCCAGGGTGGGACAGAAGTGACATCACACATCTTCTGGGATGTCCTCCTTCTTTCTAAGGGTGGAAATGAAACATTAGTTATATATTGTGCATCACCCTTATTCTTCCCCTTTGATTTTACCTAATAAGACCCCAAAAAAGCTCAAGAAAAATGAATGCATTGCAGTGGAACAAACACTATGACAGAGACTAGTTAGGTTAAGCATTAAAGTCACAATGTCTTAGTCAGATAATCTCAACTACACTGAGAAAAGACTATCCTGACTCCAACCAGCTATACTGCATGTTAGCCTGCCCTTTGTTAATAAAGTTCCAGTGTTCTTGGCATGGAACTAAATTTGAGGACTTTTTTCCCTAAAACCTTCTTAGGAATTTTAAGTATGAGTTCTTTTCATTTGCCAACCGATTAAGTTGGACATTCTGTTTATGTTTTCTGCTGCGTCGGTGTTCAAAAAATGTGCACTGCAATGTAGAAAATGAGTTCAAAAAGCCAGTTCACTCCTACATATTTCCAACATGTAAAACTGAAAATTGCATTGTTTTTATCTACACATACTCAGATCATTTATATTAGGTTTTTGTATGTATATCTTCTACTATACTCTCTTAGAATGCCATAACACCTTATTTATGACAAACCTTGATTGATTAAGCATCAATAAGTTCATCATGTATGTCAGTAAATATCTTCAAATGCAATAGGATCATTTGCTGGAGTTATCATCAAGATGTAAACTCATTTTCAAAACAAACCATTTTAGCTGCTAAAGCCAAAGTCTCCCCAAAATTGTAACCTTTGAGTATGGGTACTCAATTCCCTTGAACCCTCATAGACTATAACAGTGGTGTCCCTGAGGGTTGCTGCCCACTTCTCCCCCATCCCAAATTAGAGGTAACTGGGAATGCTTACCACTCTGGTCCCCCAGCTATGTTTAAAAATGTTTGCAGGAGCAAGAAAATGTTTTTTCATTTTTATCTGTGTTAGGGTATATTTTGTTATGTAGCTACAGTTCACCAAGCATTTTGTATTAAACATAAAGAAGATTAGTTTAGATCCCACCCTGTTAACAAATGATTGACCAGCTGAGTAACAAATTCAGGTGTTCTGCTCAACTCCAATTCAGGTGTGTGCCATTGAATTTGCAGCACTTACTATAACTTTTGCTCAAGTTTTGATGCTTAGTATGTGCTGTTTATGAACGAAGAAAACAAGTACGTTGTCTCTTTTTGAGCATTAAGATTACATTGTGAAACTATAACATAACAATATTGACAATAATTTAAAAATAAAATAGCATTATAATGGGTGTTACAGTGGCACTTGAGTTTGCCCTATTGCCATATGGCGCTTGGGAACTTAGTATCATCTTCATGGAGAACCAATTTTCTTTTTATATATGAGACATGAATTCTGATTCAATGAATCAGTCTTAATTTCATGTAGTGCTTCTTACATGAAATTTTCATCACATGTTGCTTCAGTGAGCAACACATTATAACAATGTAAATGCAATATAAATATAAGTATTGACTAGTAGAATCTAAAGATAAACAAAGAGTAGGCAAAAAATAATTAATTGCAAGAACTTAATTCAGTTATACAGTATGTAAAATTCCTTGTAAACAAACTGAAAAATTCAAATACAGCTCACTGTCATTTATATAACAATAGCCAAATTAGTTACTCTAACAGCACTAAAATTAGGTTACTATAACTTATTTGGGTTACTTAAACCTGTAATTTGTAATTGATAATTGGTAAACAAACAGATTTGTTAATCCAAATTACCTAATGTTACATGAATGAGTAATTCAAATACATTTCATTGTAATTAATGTAACTACAGCCAAATTAGTTACTCTAGCAGCAGTAAAATTAAGTTAATTGAGTTTCTCAAACCTATCATTATTGATAACTGCTAAACAGACAGATTTGTTAAACCAAATTACCTAATATTAAATGAACAAAATTTTGTTGTGTTAATTGCATACTCTCACAATAAGCAGTAACCTCCATCTATTAAGTAAACCTAAAACAGAGTTTAGTTTTTAAAAGGTTTATTTTCACAAATCAATTCACTGTCTTAACTCACTTATTAAGGGCAGTGTTGCAAGGCAGCTGGAGGCAATTCCAGCAATCACTGGATGCAAGGCAGGAACAACACCTGGACAGGGCGCCAGTCCATCACAGCGTAAATACAAACTTCCGATGGCAATTCATCTGAGCTGCATGTATTTGGACTATGGGAAGAAACCAGAGCAATGGGAGGAAATCCATTCAAGCAAGGGGAGAACATGCAAACTCTATGCAGGAAGCACCTGGGAGGTGAATCCGGGTCTTCTTAGTGCAAGGCAGCAGCATTATCACCACACCTCCCCTTTCCACAAATCATTAAATAAAATTATTGAGTAACAAATTACACTAAATAGAATTACAATTTGAAGGATTTTATTTTTTGATCAAATTCAGTGGAGGTGCCAGATCAATAAACAACACACCATCAAGAAATCTATATATGTAAAACATAGACATGAAAAGTCTGAAAGAGAACTAATACAGTAAATAAAGCAAAAGGAGAAAATGCACAGGTTTGGGATGATATAAGATAAAGACATACTAATCTGGACTGCGGTACACAGTTGTATCCACTCAGAGACCTTATGAAACCTGCACTGTTCCATATAAAATGGATGAGGAATGCTAGTTGCTAATCCTTATTCTCACAAACAAGTTGAATAGACTTTAATGGACCAACGTCTTTAACACTGATTTCTAAAAGTTAATTGTAGTAATTAACTGCAATATCTCTTATCTTTAAAAAAATCATTTGTTTAAAATGTAGCTTTATGCCTTTATGGAGTCGTGAAGAACCTTCACTTTATTGTTTTTCTTTGTCTAGGAATCCATTGCTTATGGCTATAGCCTTAGGGTAAACTTTTTTTAAACGAAATTGCAAGTTTTATTGGGAAATTCAAACGTCAGAATTAGAATTTTTCTTCATTGAGCCCAGAGATTTCATGGAATACCCCTGCACCCTAAATGTCATCCTTAACCAGAAAGTGCTATAATTGCAAAGTATATTCGTGATTTGTTCATTGTTTAGGTTAAAAGTATAAATCAAATGAACAGCTTTATTTACTTCCAATAGTAGACCATTGTACACAAAGTGTAGATAACCAGACATGCTTAGTATTTTTTAGTGCATGCTGTTATGTCATTTTGCATAACACTGTGCTAAATTTCACATTTGCAGGAAGTATGCTTAAGAGAGTTCAAAGAATTTAAAGTAAACTATTGGGATGTGTAGCTGCAAATCAAGGAAGACAACCTTTTGAAAGAAAATGCTGCACTACGTATGTATTGGAAACAGATAATTAGTTAATAATTCATCCATCTCTCCAATCTGCTGTTTCATCCAGAGCCTATTCTCACATCATGTGGTGAAAGACAGAAACCAACCCCATATGGGTCAATTAATAAATTAAACTGTATATAATATATATAACTTATAATAATTATCTTCCATCCATCCATTTTCCAACCCGCTGAATCCAAACACAGGGTCACAGGGGTCTGCTGGAGCCAATCCCAGCCAACACAGGGCAGGAACCAATCCTGGGCAGGGTGCCAACCCACCGCAGGACACACACAAACACACACCAAGCACACACTAGGGCCAATTTAGAATCGCCAATCCACCTAACCTGCATATCTTTGGACTGTGGGAGGAAACCGGAGCGCCCGGAGGAAACCCACGCAGACACGGGGAGAACATGCAAACTCCGCGCACGGAGGACCCGGGAAGCAAACCCAGGTCCCCAGATCTCCCAACTGCGAGGCAGCAGCGCTACCCACTGTGCCACCGTGCCGCCCTAATAATTATCTTTCAAAAACAATTTTGTAAATTATTTCAAACAAAATTTGACATTCAAAGACTGCAGTTTAATTAATTCACAAATAACTAACAGTTTTAAATGAGAGCAATGAAAATTCAAGACGATTTCTATGAAGTCAGACTTAAGATCAGATAGTAGGAACATTCTGATTTCATGCACTTTTGTTAAGTCTCGTCTGCCTTCCAAATGTAGCTTTACAAGGCATAACCTACAAAAAAATGATTTCTGACCAGTTCAAATGTCAACTCTCTGTCTGTATCATTTGCTAGTTTTTATGCTTGCCCAAAATGCTTAATGTCTGTGTTTCCAGAAGCCTACGCATCCATGCTGGTCAATTGATTTAATGCTGATTTCGTGAAGCCAAATGAAATTTTAGTTAACACACTATGCCATACCCCACATGAGCTGCACATACATGCCCAGATGAGAGTCTAGGCATATAAAAATTGAAAGCTTTCAAACTGTAGCTCAGATACTAAACACATTTGTAATTTGTTCAGAATGCATGAATCTATAGGTGAGATTATGCATAGCAAAGCAATAAAGTTTTAACAAAAAAAAAGAAATTATAGTTCCAAAAACTTTATCATTATATTGCACACTTCTCTTTGGTAGGTTCAGGACATTTTGCAAATTTATCCATCCATTTTAAAATCCTATTTAACAGATTACTCCACTAAAAAATGATTTTATTTGTCACTTTACATGATGGCTGAGAAAAATTTTTATCTCATGTTTCTCGTGGAGAATGACATAACAAAGTTTCTGATAGAACGGTATCTAATGGTGATTAACATTGAACAACAGAAAACACACCAAAGACGTCCATGAAAAAAAAAATCTCACATATCTTCAAATGCAATAGGATCATTTGCTGGAGTTATCATCAAGATGTAAACTCATTTTCAAAACAAACCATTTTAGCTGCTAAAGCCAAAGTCTCCCCAAAATTGTAACCTTTGAGTATGGGTACTCAATTCCCTTGAACCCTCATAGACTATAACAGTGGTGTCCCTGAGGGTTGCTGCCCACTTCCCCCCCATCCCAAATTAGAGGTAACTGGGAATGCTTACCATTCTGGTCCCCCAGCTATGTTTAAAAATGTTTGCAGGAGCAAGAAAATGTTTTTACATTTTTATCTGTGTTAGGGTATATTTTGTTATGTAGCTACAGTTCACCAAGCATTTTGTTTTAAACATAAAGAAGATTAGTTTAGATCCCACTCTGTTAACAAATGATTGACTAGCTGAGTAACAAATCCAGGTGTTCTGCTCAACTCCAATTCAGGTGTGTGCCATTGAATTTGCAGCACTTACTATAACGTTTGCTCAAGTTTTGATGCTTAGTATGTGCTGTTTATGAATGAGGAAAACAAGTACGTTGTCTCTTTTTGAGCATTAAGATTATATTGTGAAACTATAACATAACAATATTGACAATATTTTAAAAATAAAATAGCATTATAATGGGTGTTACAGTGGCACCTGAGTTTGCCCTATTGCCATATGGCGCTTGGGAACTTAGTATCATCTTCATGGAGAACCAATTTTCTTTTTATATATGAGACATGAATTCTGATTCAATGAATCAGTCTTAATTTCATGTAGTGCTTCTTACATGAAATTTTCATCACATGTTGCTTCAGTGAGCAACACATTATACCAATGTAAATGCAATATAAATATAAGTATTGACTAGTAGAATCTAAAGATAAACAAAGAGTAGGCAAAAAATAATTAATTGCAAGAACTTAATTCAGTTATACAGTATGTAAAATTCCATGTAAACAAACTGAAAAATTCAAATACAGCTCACTGTCATTTATATAACAATAGCCAAATTAGTTACTCTAACAGCACTAAAATTAGGTTACTATAACTTATTTGGGTTACTTAAACCTGTAATTTGTAATTGATAATTGGTAAACAAACAGATTTGTTAATCCAAATTATGAATGACATAACAAAGTTTCTGATAGAACGGTATCTAATGGTGATTAACACTGAACAACAGAAAACACACCAAAAACGTCCATGAAAAAAAAAATCTCACATTACTTGTGTCACATAATACACACATCAAGTCTTTCAGTTGTATGCTCGCAACACGCAAAACGATGGAGCGTTTGCTAAAGTATTGTTAAAATGAAAATAGTTCACAAACAGTAAGCCACTTCACAAGAGACTGTGCTTTTGAATTGAAGCCCCGCCTTGCCCAATCATTCATTGGTCAATTCAAAAGTATGATCCTGTGTTTTGCATGTTGTGAGAATATCACTGTATAACTTGAGATTTTTTTTCATAGCTGTTTCTGATAATGTTTGCATTTGGCCAGTGTTGGTCACTAATGAGTCCTGTTCTTTTAAAAACACTGATATGCCCTTCTCCGAAAAAATATGAGATTAAAAATTTTTCTTAGTCATCACTACAGACTACATGGCATAAGTTACATAAAAAAAAAACATTTTTAGGAGGAGTATTCCTTTAATCTTATTAATGGCCAGAGGTGTTAGAAATGTCTCATTCATTTGTTTATTATATTTGTTTTTGCTTCCATACATGACAAAATTTAATTTGTTTGTGATTTTATTATTACAGTACTGTCACACTATTATCATTTGGGTATTTATTTTTCATGGACATGAGCATTTTTTTTTTGACTGGTCGTTACAATGCTATGCATTTGCATGTGGTATGTGACCAATGTTATTTACGATGGCTTACATTAAGCAAATGTCCAAACTTTAAGTCCTCTTAAATTAAGAGACTAGAGCTCAAGTAATCAGAAAGTTGTATTTACAGACAAACTTGATTTTTGATTTTTGTATAAGTCCATCTGAATTAGTGTGGTGCTGAGGTGACACCCGCTGCATGGCTGCACTTGAGTCCTAATCTGGATCCTGAGTTGGTCTGTCGTGTGGTGGGGGCGGCAATGCACTGTATCAGTGTGTGCTCCTAACCTCTCTTCCTCTCTCCTCCTAGCAATGACTTAGGCAATCCCCTAGCCTAATCCCTAAAGAGAAATGTTTGCACATGTCTATTGCTCACAGCTTAAAATCCCTCTGATTAGATACGCCTTTCTTTCCATCTCAGACATAATATTTGTGAACGGGAGCTTACACCAACTTTAATGATTTGTAAGAGGCACCACATGCCGAAAAGCTAAAGAAGAAATGAATCTTATAATTTTAATCATTGCATTAGCGAATGGAAAAGTACTGCTAGGAGACAGTCAAAAATATAATCAAGAGGCAGGTGAAGTAGCCATATCCCAGGAATAGTCAAAAAAGTAACTAAAACAGATGCACCAGCCATGAATCTGAAAAACTGAAATATTTACTTTTTTAATTCTTCAGTTTTTTAATGTTGTAGTATATATTTTGGGAGTTTGGGCTTTTAAGTCTGGGAAAAATCATGACAGTGGAGAGAGAAGCAAGCCAATTTAACTGAAATTTTATTTGTCATACACAAATTATACATACAGTACAATATGTGGAAACACTTTAGGTTCTGCAAAAATACATCTATTACTCTTGCATGCAGCAAGACCTTAAAACAAAGGCTTCTGTTGGTCTTCATAACACTTATAAATCATCACTAGATAGGCTTTTCACCTCTGTGTGTCATATTAACATGATGGCAAAATGACATGTTGATATGAAGGATCCACATGTTTTATCCTAAAAATGTAATACTAAGAGAAATTACACCAACTCAGACCACTCCAAAGTGAAAGTTTGTTAGTACGTCACATTGTAGAAATGAATAAGCACTTTACTGATGCTTTGTAAGCAATAAGCAGACCCAAAATGTTTGTTAACATGTTGTTACATAAGAGTAAAGGAGTAATTGATGAAGTGTTACCCAATATGTAGTGAAGTGCTTAGTTGCTCAATTCCAAGGTTAAATAATTTTTTAACCTTAAAAAATTTTAAAAATATCTGTTTTTCTAACAAAAAACATATCTTAAAGAAAACATGCATTAAGTTAAGGTCAAAAAGACAAGCTTAATAAGTGCCTACTGGCTGTATTTGATTTGCAAGTTGAGAAAAGCCAAGCAAAATGACACCTTTTATTGGCTTTATTTGCAAGTTGAAAAGGTGATATGGTCCAGTGATCTTGAAGGAAAGGACACTTCAAATACAAATGGCACTCAGACTGCTTGGAGCTTCACAAAAGACCTGTTTCTTTATCTAATCACTACATCTTAGAGTCAGTTCAATCTGGTAACAAATGTAATATTTTGCTTTTACTAACTTGAAATTACAGTGTCTATTTTACATAACCTTTTGTTGTTTAACCGATTCAAGATATACAGAAAAGGAAGCTTACAGATGGAAATTAACTCCAAATATCAATATTTGTGCGTTTCTGCTGATTTTTGATGATTTAATTGTCAGACGTTTTTCATATTCTGTTTTTATACTATGAACAGAGAAGTCCAACAAATTAAAGTTTCTGAGTTGAGATCTAAACTGGACAGTCTTCCTTTATTTAAAATTCAGAAGTGAAGCAAATGTAGCTCCAGTTCTTACACTATATACTATGGCACCAATTGACATTACATGTTGGCAAATGAAGAAAGGCAGATGTGGACATGGCAAGCAAAGAAACAAGCTGGAGATGTCTGACGTAATTAGCATGACATTCAATATACAAAATATAAACAAAGTAAAAGTAATAATATATGAATAACTAAACCACTGGAAATGGAAAAACAAACAAACTATACCCGGCAACATCTTGACAATACCGATGCAAGGGACCTATGCAAGGATTTTGTTTGTGAAGTTCAGCTTAGCGTTTTAATACAACCATCCCTAAAGTCACCTGGATTTCTGTCCCTGCCTCCACCGGTCAGTGGATTACCAATTTCATGAGAAATGTGGCATGATGGCGCAGTGGGTAGCGCTGCGGCCTCGCAGTTAGGAGACCCAGGTTCGCTTCCCTGTGAGGAGTTTTCCCCTGTGTCTGCGTGGGTTTCCTCCGGGTACTCCGGTTTCCTCCCACAGTCCAAAGACATGCAGTTTAGGTGGATTGGTGATTCAAAATTGTCCCTAGTGTGTGCTTGGTGTGTGTGTGTGTGTGTGTGCCCTGTGGTGGGCTGGCGTCCTGGGGTTTGTTTCCTGCCTTGCGCCCTGTGTTGGCTGGGATTGGCTCCAGCAGACCCCCGTGACTCTGTAGTTAGGATATAGCGGGTTGGATAATGGATGGATATTAAGCAGCAGGTGAAAATGAGAAAACTCTCCCCTAGCCCCTCAGGGATGTGTGCTCTACCTACTGCTCTTGTCCCTCTGTACTAATGACTGCACCTCTAAGGACGCCCACTGTAAAGTTCTTTGCCTACATGTATGATTGGCCAATAAATGTAATTCTGCTTGGGACTCTGAAAATGACATTTGTGTTGATTGTTATCTGATTTCAGAAACCTTTAAAAGACCTGGTTGAGCCTCAGTTAAATTACCAAAAGCCTCTCCACAGCAATTAAACACTGCAGTTGCAACATATCACTACTGCAAGTGTGAGATCATATTAATATTTTTCCCTTTGATGGGGTTTACACAGTTGTAAACTCAAATCCCTAGAGTTCCTGCTTCCACTGCTTAACCCAACACATTTTGATGTTATCCTACTTCTTATCTCACAGCTCTGCTACCTCTCTCCTCTTCATTCATTTCAGTAGTATCTCTAGGTTGGAAATGTCATCACCTCTTAGTGTTTCTTCCTAACTGAAAAGCGTCCTCTTCTATACACGCTTAAAACTATAGCATTGTGTAATGCAACATATCAGAAACTTTTACATTTTTAAATTTTTTTTGATAGTTTCTGTTTTTTAATCTTAAAAGTGTTTATTTCTGTAATAGATTGCACAGCTTTTTGAAACTTACAAAAATAAAATGAACAGTTCTAAAAGTTCATAGTGTTCAAACAAGAACAAAAAAGAAAGTATAAAACACAGTATAGTCAGAAAAAAATACAGTTCCAAGCAGGATCATTAATCTTCAATAAGTGTTCCTTCTCACAATAATTTTCATTCTTCCAACTTTATTCAGATTTTTTTTTTCTGATTACAGCCTGGCCAGATCAGAAGTGCAAACTTGACAGGAACGAATTCCCCAGAAAGCAATTTCATCCCACAAGCCACCCGCACTAAAAATAACTGAATTAATTCTGATTCACTCCTTGAAAACAAAGCAAGCTACCATTAAGTGACAGCCAGCGATCGGCCGTGAAGGATAGAGTATTCGCCGAGCCTGATGTTTGGCTTTCTGCGCATGGCCGCCAAAGAAGATAATTGCTAGGTAATATTATCATGATTGAGAATTAAGCTATTGTGCAAGCATGCAGACTGCACATTAGGTAAGCAGATGTGTGGCTCAGAAGAGGTCTTATTTAAAAATAAGCGTATGTGCTATTCTTATTTCAGCTTTAGTTGTAATTTATTTGTGCCTAATTTTAGCAAAACAACTGGCTAGAATCTTATTGTTAATCCACAAATTTAATGAACTCAATGAAAATGAGCCCCTCTTCACATAAGTGGAGACATAGTGACTGTAATCATGAAATAACATGAGTCATTATACTCTAACTTTTAATGTTTAATGAGACTGAATCTGGAGTCCAGTAATGAGTTCTGGTCACTACACTTAAAAAAGATATAACAACACTAGAAGCTATGCAGGGAGAAGCATCTAAGAGCACCCCAGGACTAAAGGGCACATGCTACTCTGACAGGCTAGGAGAATTAAGTCTTGAGCAGATAATGCTTTGTGGAGACCAAATCATGGTTTTATGGGAATTCATTTTTGTAATATTATTTTTATAAATTCAATCTGTATAATTTGGATTCTTTTATTAACTTGTTTACATTTAATATTCAGAGGGTCAACAATAATGATATTATTAGATGTACTCTCAACAATCACCTCTTCCTTTCATGCCATTTGCCCCTAGCCCCTTCTGTTTGTGTCTGTTGCTTCATAACATTGTATTAAGCTGATATGGCAGAAGAGAAAGAAAAAAAGTGGTGTTGCTCTCTTATAATCATGGGGTCTTATCGTTTGTTTCTTGATGGACCACTTGTACTAAACAGAGTGTAACAGACTAAAGGGATCCTACTGAAGGGAGGTCATAAGTAGGCAAGAAATCAGTCATCAGTTAAAAGCCAGTTTTCTAAATTTGTTATCAAGAAACAAAACTAAAGTCATAACCAAAATAAATAAAACCAGATTTTTATTTTAACTAATAGCTTTAGGAGGAGAATGGGCCTATGCAGATGGGAGGCCAGCACGATGATGCAGATTGGCCAGTGGAACAAAAAAATAACTTTGTAGTTAGTGTTGCAGGTAGCTGGGGGGGGGGCGACCCGGGGTGACCCGGCCGGGATGCCCCGGAGGACTGGAAGAGGACTTACACCCATCTCAGACCACATGGGGGCGACCACCCTGGTTTCTTTGGGGGCCACGGGTACAGAGCATGGAAGCTCATCCCTGTAGGGGCCTGAGGTCACCACCAAGGGGCGCCCGGATGCCTGGAGAGCCCTGGACCTCAGCACTTCGGCCACACCAGGAAGGGCTGGGGGGAAGAAGAGCAGGGACACCTGGAGTGCTTCCGGGGATGCAGCCGACACTTCCGCCACACTGGGGCGTGTTGGTGGAAGATTGCCGCAATCACCTGGAGCACATCCGGGTGATTATAAAAGGGGCCGCCTCCCTTCATTCAGTACTTGAGTCGGGTGGAAGAAGGACGAAGCTGGAAGGCGAGGAGTGGAGGCAGCCTGAAGAGAGACAAGGCAAGAGTGTGAGGCCTGGACTTTGGGGGAGTTTGGGGTTGTGTGGCACTTTAAGACTGTAAATATTAATTGTAAAATAAACGTGTGGTGGTGAGTAACAACATGTCTGCCTGTCTGTGTCCAGGGCTTAGTCCACACCAAATTTCAAATAATGGAATGACCAGTAATAGCTGGGATTCAGGAGCAATTCTATCCCCCATATGCTAGGTGGCAGTGGTTCTCACATGGGAACTCAGTTGGGACACCCGGAGGGGTGCTTGGGATGTGGAGTCCAGAAATGCAGCCCTCTTGGGGTCTCTACATACTATTAGAGGGAGTTGTCAGGAGAGGAACTCGCTAATTTCCTTATGACCTGGAAGTGCTCCCCATAAGACATGGCGCCGCACCGGAAGCATTCCTTGATCCAGCATAAAAGGGACCACAATGCCTTATGTAATTGGGTCAAAGTCAGGAGGCAGCTCTCAACACTAAGAATTGTTGGTTTATTGCTCATTTATTGTATAAGTGCGGCACATTGCTGGAAGGAGGTGTGAAGAGGTGCTTTGTGGAATAAATATTCTTTATTTTATTCATCGTGGGTTGTGTCTGTGGTTTGAGGCTCTCTGGTGCCCCCCATGTAGTCACATAGTGTTTAGCCTTCTTTTATAAAATAACTATCATGTAGCACTTGTATCATATGACTGGCAATACAGAAAGTCCTACTGACCTAAAACTCCAAAATTGTCTCTCCCATAGAAAACATTACTAAAATAATGATCAAAATAATAAATGAACAGATAAACACAAAAGCAGGATGTCATTTAAATACATTTGACATGTTCAGCTATTGCATGCATTTAACTTCAAAAATGCATTTCCTTTTCATGATTAAGTGAAATGTTTTAGGTATTTTTAGGTTCTTATGTTTTTTGATTATTGCCTGAATTTTTCTTGGAGCACAATTTTTTCTTTGGTGTTTGGGCCACTTTTCTAGATTATGGATTTGAATAATAAAATATCTTCATTTTACCCTTTTGTCATGCTTGTTTTCTAGTCTGTTCTTCATATGGGTGACTTCAATTTAAGTTCAGGCTGTTGACCACACTTTATAGGGCAGCATACTGCACTGCTCTCCTGCTTTTTGCATGCCAGGTCAGGTTGTCCCTGACACTAGGCATTTGGTGACTGTTTATATTGACAAGCATGATTGTGACATCAAAGCAGAAATGTGTCATGGCTGATTGCTTTCCTTGACATAATAGAAGAGTGGCAGAGATTTTTTCTTTTAAGTGTATTTCAGAAGAATTTTTAGGACATAGCAGAGGTCTGTAGACAAGGGGCTGAGATTGATTGGGAGAGTTCACTGTGTCCCGAAATATTTTTATATTTGAGGAGCAGTACAATGATCACTACTTCTGCACAGCCCCATACTAATAAAGAAGAAACCACAGAACCTAACCACTGAAAAGACAGAATCAAGGATTAGTATTATATTAGAAGAAAAAAATCTACAAATTCAACTATTTACATCATCAAACAAGGCTTAACACGTCACACAAATGGCAAACATTGTGATGTTTTGCAAAGGAATACTAGGTCTAGTTAGAGTCCAGAATGAAAATCAACTGCTCCTGTGTGGATATTTTAAAAAAAATTGAATTTGCATGTAAATTAAAATAAGTTTAAAAATATGTTTTCTTATACGTAAAGAAGAATAAAATAATTTTGGAAACATCTTGATTCAAGTTGTCATAATTTATGCATGGATGTTTTGAGTACTTTTGAAGATAAATGTGTCTTACAAAAGTTCTGTAATAGGAAATGAGCAAAATCAGAGTCTTAAGGTCCATTTATACTTGACAGCTGCAGACACATTCTGGTTTGTTTATAGTATGAGAGTTCAGTGCACAACACTGCAGTTGCAGATTTCTCCGACTTTTCCCCCAAAGTTTTTTTTTATCCCTTTACAAATTGACCTCTCAGATCTTTCTATCTCTAGCCTCTATATACATTCAGCTTTTTCCAGGGTCTGAGCCATTTCTCACCATGAATATGTGCACATTTTGATATTCCTGTGTGCTTTTAATGTTGGATTGTGCAGGTGCAGTTAGCAATAAAAATCACTTCTTACAACTATTTCTCTAATGAGCCCATGTTTTCATGTCTAGCACATGCCCACTGAGCATGCACAAGACCTCATAGTCACAATATTCTGGAGGCACACCCCATTCCGTGACTGCTTCTTGAAACATACGTTACAAATATCCTAGCTGACCTTCACAACGACACAGGCCTGCTAAGTATAAATGGGCCTTAAATCATTAATTTGTCTCATTTACTCATAGTAAGACATTTTGGTTACACAATAGCATTAGTTGAATGAGCCACAGCTACAACAGTACCATTGATGCGGCTGTTGATAGTCTGCGCTGGCATTTGCAGGTTTTTCTCCCTACATGGTACTGTTGCCATGCTTGCCAACACAAATACATTATTTTTTCTTTGACCAATCTCTCAACCTTCACAAATTTGTTTAAAGTCAAATGGTTGAGTTTTAATGGACAGTTCTCTAATGATTTACATAATGTTTCCTTTACTATTTGGTCCCTTACTAGTTCATATTGTAGTGCTCCAGATGTAGAGTTTGCACTGTTATGGAGAACAAAAGTGTATTTTGAATTATTGTAATAAAAATAACAGGTGATAAGTAAAAGGCAACATCATGAACAGGGCACAAGTTATAGTCAGGACCAGCAAATTCCTAACTACAAAACCAAAACAGGCAAATAAAACAAAACAAAAAAATTCAAAAACAATAAAAGATAAAAAGCTCTAGCTAGGGTATCCCTTTGTTGACATTTCTTTGAGGGTAACCTAATGTCACACACTGCATCATTGTTAGTCATATGGTAGCAATGGACTCTAGTAGAAAACTAATGTGTGCACCTATGAAGAGAGCCACAAAATATTTTCAAAACATGATAATACAATTTTTAAACATGATTAAATAAATCACAGAAAGCCCCTTAGAAATAAACAGACAAGATATAATTAATAAGAAGAATAACATACATAATCACAGATACAGACCATGCAATTTATCCCCTGTTGTTGTCCATGTTGCTTAAACTAGAAACACCTAAGGCTCTGTGTTGTGATGAGGTGGTCTGCAAGAGTAGTCACTACAGCTGCAAAGCACTAGTCTGCGGCTTGCAGTACTGCAAAATTGTGATGCCCTTCATCTCTCAGACAGTATAAATATAGTGCGTTTTTCTTTTCATTGGTTTATCTTCTAATTTGGAACCAACAAAGCATCTCAGTTGAATAGCACCGATGGCTTTCCCAGTGTTAGCAGAGAGTGAAACTGCTAAAATGGAGAGTAAGAAAATGTCCCTTGTTGGCCACTGGGAAAAACAATCTACCAATCTTTATTGGAAACCAATTTGAGCTAAAAATTAACTGGAAAAGCTGTTTTTAGAACCTGAAACTATGAACTGTCCACATCTACTGGTGCTGGCCAAGCCTACTCTAAAGTGCCAGAGAACATTTATAGTTGCAGAAAAATGACGACGCCTTTAATTTGATCTGACAGAAAGTCTCACTGTTTTATTTGGGAACAGCACGCAGCAGAACTTTAAGACTCTGCAGAGTGTGGCATAGTCAGCTGAATGAATCACAGGGTCTGCATTCACTAACCTCCAAGACATCTACACCAAAAGATGTGGAATCAGGGCAAGGGAAATAATGTGTGACACCAGACATCTCAACAACAGCGATCAGGTAAAAGCTCCCACTTCAAGTTCTGTTTAGAGAGACTGAGGAGGTATCTAGAAATACAAGATGCCCTATTGTTAATTCTCTCACATTAAGTAATTTAAGTTGTCTATTTAGTTATTATTATTATTATTATTAATAATAATAATAATAATAATGATATTATTACATATTTATAATTCTATTAATGATTTTTTAATTTATTAATTTATGTATTGTCAATTTCCCTTTATATTCATGTCAAGGCGCAGTCATATGAGTTGAGCAACTAAGCATGTCACTGTGTGTTGTGAAAGGTTGCAAAGGACACCACAATAAGGTTGGGGGTAGCCATCCTGTATACTTGAAAAACATGGCGGTTTTAAAGCCTAACGGGGAAATGTCATCATTTGGACAGCAACCAGAAGTGATGTCATCAGGTCCGGAACCGGAAGTGAAAACATCGGGTCTGGCTGGAACCAGAAGTGGCATCATCTGGCCCAGGATGAATTTTCTGTAGTTTGTCTGCAGAGGAAAAAGAGAAAGGATCAGTGCACTCTGCTACTCCCTTGTCCGGCATGGAATTACCCTCTTTTGAGCCCTTTAGCTGCCTCCCATATGTACGTGTGTGACAGTGTATAATTTGTATGTGACAAGTAAAATTTAATTTGATTTCATTTCATTTGATTTGAATTTTATGTTTAAACAACGTCTCATTGGGATTAATAAAGTATCTATCTATCTATCTATCTATCTATCTATCTATCTATCTATCTATCTATCTATCTATCTATTTATTATTAAGAGGAAAGTCAAGTCAAGTTTGGGAGCATGCACTGGTGTAGTGCGTTGCCGCACCCACCACACGACAAAACAACTCGGGATCCCAGTTTGCAACTCCCCAGGCAGACATGCGGTCCAGTCCCACCCTCCGGAAATGACCCTCTATCTGTCGCAGCCAGGTGTTACGTGGGTGACCCCTTGGCCTGGTCCAGCCACTCGGGTCCCCAACAATGAGGATCTTACGAGCCGGATCACCCTCGAAGAAACGCGCCACATGGCCGTAGTGCCGTAGCTGACGCTCCTTCACAATACAGGTAATGTGCCTCATTTGGGACTCCATGAGCAACCGCTCATTCGATACAAAGTCAAACCAACGGTACCTAAGGATTCTCCGAAGAGACACAGTGCCAAAGGAGTCCAGCCTTCGTCTCAGGTCACTGGATAGCGTCCATGTCTCGCAACCATATAGCAAGACAGGAGGCACCAGGACTCTAAAGACTTGGACCTCTGTCCTTTAGCATAGATATCGGGAGCGCCACACACCCCATTCCAGCGACCTCATGACCCCCCATGCTCTCCCAATCCGTCTACTGACTTCATAGGAAGAGTCACCAGAGACATGAATGTCACTGCCAAGGTAAGTAAACCTCTCAACAAGGTTGACACTCTCTCCGCAAACAGACACACTGCTGATAGCTGTGCCCAAGAGGTCATTAAAGGCCTGGATCTTGGTTTTAATCCAGGACACACGCAATCCCAGACACTCAGACTCCTCGCTCAGTCTCTTGAGCGCCCTGATCAGAGCCTCCATTGACTCCGCAAAGATCACAGCATCATCAGCATAGTCAAGATCCGTGAATCTTTCTTCACTAACAGATGCCCCACAGCCGCTGGACCCCATGACCTTGGCCAACACCCAGTCCATACAAGCATTGAACAGAGTAGGAGAAAGAACACACCCCTGACAAAATCCTTTTTTTCCCAGTTGATTCTGGGTTGAAGAGGAAAGAGATGGACAATAATAAAAACAGACTTTTGTATTACAATTATGTTTTCTGATTGTATTCCCACTCGTAAAAAGACAATCCTGTACTTAAACATACTTGCAGGACATCTGGGAACCAATAAACATTTTTATTAGGTGAACCTTGGTTAAGATTTGAATCAGTTTTGTAAATGTTGTCCAGATTGCCAAATAGTATCATAAGATATACTTACCTTGTGCTTCACATCCATTTCAAAATTACTGAGTTTTCTTTCAAATATTTGGGAATGGACATCATTTACCCACTTCACAGCAGTAAACGTTGCTATAAGTAGATTTTGGTGATAATAAACTGCACAACATGGTACCCCAAGGCTCCCTTTGGAAAAGCCAACTTATACCAGTGTTGGAAAACTGATGTGTTCATCTTCATAGAAATTCTGTGTAAGATTGTGACTGTGTAGAGAATATTTTTCACTTCCAAACTGATGAAAAACTGTGTAAAGTGATCTCTATGAAGAATATTACTGTGAATATCTATCATCCACAAGTCAATAGGATAACAGATTTAACAAAATGTTGAAACAAATAGTAAGTAAATAGTAAGAGTGTCCTCCTCTGGTTTCAATGAATTTTCAATTGCTCTTGGCAGACAACCCTGCAGGTACTTAAAAAGGATTATAAAAACACCTATCAAGAAATTATGAGTCAGAAAATACCATCAAAAACTATAATCTTTAAGCAGAGTACTTAGAGAGAGAGCAAGTAAGTCGGAAACAAGTGTATGATCAAATAAGTAAATTATGTGAGTTCTAAAAGGGAAATAATTTGCTTTTCCTCACTTACAGTATAATCCTAAAAACTTTTAGGTCTGGTGAAAGGGGCCAACACACCTGATGAAAAGCTAAGTTCTGTAAATTGCAAAGGATTCTGGACATGGTGAAAAAACCTAAGCATTTGTGTAGCAATTGATAATTAATAATCAATAAGGCACCCACCCAGGGGAACACCAACAAATTTTGGAATGAGTGTAATTTATTATGCCCAACCTGAGACAACAATACATGTTGGAAATGGAAAGATGAATTTTAACTTGGTTAATTAATCAGCAGTTTTGCCTTTGACAATACTGGTAATTGATTAAATAATTTGGTAAGACTTTTACTTTATGTTCCTTACCTTTCTCTGTTATAGATTGTGGGTCTCCGGCCTTTAGACTTACTGTATATCAAGGTAGCTGAAGCCCACTTTTTAAAGAAAAAGAATGACACAATTTATTGATAAACACAAGGATTATAGAAATTTGATAACTGCAAATATAGGTTGACATATAAGACAGGACCTAGACAGACAAGACAGACAAACACATAACATAGGGAGGCTGGCTGTTTACTTAATATTTTGAGTTCTAATTTATCTTGGCATAGGTAAATAGTTTTACGATACCAAGTCTTTAAGGATGGTGTCCGATGTTGTCCGATGTTGTGTGTAGTTGTTGCTTTGTTGCAGTTCTGGGTTTAAGTGGAGGATTTTTCTTGTGTTGTGATGTACTCTTTCTCTGTGCTGCATGATTCTTTATTTATGATGCCTTGGGAGCACTTAGGAGTTTTCCAAATAGAGCTGTTGACAATAGGCCATATGCACACTCTCTTCTGGATTCTGCATTAGCCAGCTGCACTTCTGGCACTGATATCAAAACGGACTAGCTATGGTGCTTCAATACGTGCCCAGACTTATGGTAAACGACGTAAGTTGCATTATTCAAACATTGTGCCATATGTCAGGAGCTAGAAAGGAGAAGGCTTCAAACTATATATTTCAAGCTATATCCACAATTATGAAGGTAAGATCCAGAAGTAAAATTGCTTGGGACAAATATGTGATTACATTAGGCTTCTTCAAAAAAAAATCAATTATTAGTAATTACAATTTATTCAGGGACAGGTGAATATGTACTGTATGTAAGCTTGATACATAATAACATTAAGCTGCTGGACATCTTACCTTGCAGAAAAGTGAATATCTCTGTCTGAACTAGCAAAACGGTGAATGCCAAACCGCTGGTTCATTGTAAGGGTCTCAATTTGCTTCCTCAGCTAGAGGATCTCCTCTCTGAGGGATAGGTTTTCATCAAGCATTAGGTCAACAACTGCTGCATCTAAAACCAAAAAATAGTCATGGTTCTCTAGGATTTTATCATGCTCCCACTCACCCAGTTTGTCATCCTCTGTTGGTCACTTTCTCCTCTCCCAAACCCCCGGTCCTGAAAGTAGTACAGAGAAATTGTTCTACTCAAACAACACAGGCACCACTCCCTTCTTCAACAGTCGCTACCCTGTCTTACACCCTGTCTCACGAAAATCCTCTTTTTTAAAAAGCGGCTAAAAACTTGGGTATAGTGACTTACTGTAAAGTTCTCTCTGCAGATAGCAACAATCCATTTAGATTGAGTTTCCGCAGGCTGTGAGAGAAATTTATGAAAACTAAGAGCCTTGTTCTACTGACTGGAAGCTCGACATAAAGGTACACATCAATGTTCACCTGTAGAGCTATCTGTACGATAAAACTTAAACTTCCTTTTCTAGGACATTTTCAACACTAAACAAAAATCACAACTGCAATATGGACAACAGAAGTGACTGAGCTGGGTGAGATTTACGTCAGCACTAATGTGTGCATATAGCCTATTGTTGAGCATAGTATGATCCGGCTGTTCATCTCAGCAGACTGCCACCATGATGCTCTCCAGGAAAAACAAATAGAAAATGAGTGAGTGATGATAATGAAGTTTGCTTCTGTATATGTATGCTACTTCCTTAAAAATGGACATTCCGTTTTTTTTTTTGTCAGTTTGTTTGGCCACTTTGTTCATAAATTTCATTTTGCCTATGTTTCATTCTTGGAGTTTAGAACTCTCGTTTCTGTATTTAATTAATTAATAATAGATTCTTTTGTAATACTGACCCTGGTGTGTCTTGAATCAGCTCCTTATAGCTATTGACTCCTACAGTATTTTTATTCTCTTCAATTTCAATTTTATAGAACATTAATTCTCAGTACAAGGAGAAACAAAATGGATTCTGTTCCAGACACTAGGCCAAATCTTTGTCCTCGACAGACATGTTAACTGACATGGAAGCCTGTTAAATCTTCATACTTTTGCTTAGTAAACTTACAAAATGCTTATAACTATATGGTCTTCTTGAGAAAGGCAGTAAAAGAGTATGGGATTGTTGGGCCACTGCTGCGTTTGCATACAATGAATATTTGCATACCTTCATTCGGTTTAGTATATTCTGATTTGATGCTCAAGCATTTTCAGTGTCTTCTCGTTATAAAGTGGTTTATTTTATGACTGTGTATCTGCTTTGTTATCTTGTATTATTTTGTGTTGTATTTGTGTGTGTGCACTTTCTAAATTATTGCATTCTCTGTAGACAGCTCAAAGTGATAAGGAGACTAATAGATTGTTATAAATGAGCTTATTTAAGGTGGCTGCTGGACTTCCTTTGCATTTTCTCCTGCAAGTGTCGGTATCCTTTGGAGATGTGGGGGGTTGGTGAGAAATTTTCTGTTCTATGTCTTCATTAAGCACTTCCCTTATCTCATCTTCACTAGCAGGTCTTTGTCAAGTTCTGTAGGCTTATTGGTTTTGCTGGCTAGCATGCAGTAAGCTTAATGAGGCTTTGTGCAAATCTGCAGGAGGGAGATAGCATTTAGAGAGACACAAGCATGTGCAGGGTGGTTTCAAGTGTGAGCTGCCCTTAGGGCAGACTCTGCACCGTGGCACCACACAGAAGCTTCTGTTTACTTGGTCACATTTTCACTTTGGTGTCTAAGTTTATCGTTCTTTTAGTGTGTCTCAGACAGGTATAATGTTGTGAGTATGACTGGAGGCGTTGAATCAATCAGTCTTACATATATTTCATCCATCAAGTCATTTCCTTAGAATATTCATCAACTCAACAACTTTCAGAGTAGATTAGTACAATTTAATAATAATAATAATAATAATAAATTTTATTGATTTGTAGGCGCCTTACTAAACATTCAAGGACACCGAACAATAGATAAAACACAACTTATAAACAAAACTAAAATACAAAAATTAAAATCAGACAGAGCAATTTTAATCAAAGAGAAAAAGCAGTCTTAAACAAATGAGTTTTAAGTTTAGATTTGAAAAGTGAAAATGATTCAATATTTCTAAGCTCAGATGGTAGTGAGTTCCAGAGCTGGGGAGCAGAGCAACTGAATGCTCTGCTCCCCATAGTGGTAAACTAGACGAAGGGGGCAGTAAAGTGGATGGAGGAAGAGGATCTAAAAGTGCGGGAGAAAGACCAAAGAAAAAGGAATTACAATAATCAAGAGGAGAAGTGACAAGGCTTGGCTATTAATGTAACGCAAGTGGAAATATGCAGACCGGGAGATGTTATTGATGTGGGACTGAAAGGATAAAGTACTGTCAAGGATGGCACCCAGACTCTTAACCTGTGGGGAAGGGAAGACAGAGGAATTATCAATAACAAAGGAAAAATTATCAGTTTTGGATAATGTTGATTTTGTACCAATGAGGAGAACCTCAGTTTTGTCACTATTTAATTTAAGAAAATTTGAAGAAAACCAGGATTTGATTTCTGCTATGCAATCAGTAAGTGAGGAGGGTGGAAAGGAAGCAGTAGGTTTGCTATTGAGATAGAGCTGGGTGTCATCAGCATAACAGTGGAAGCTAATGTTATATTTACGAAAGATATTTGCAAGGGGAAGGAGGTAAATAACGAAAAGGAGGGGCCCCAGGACAGAGCCCAGGGGCACACCTGAAGTAACAGCGGTGGGTTGGGATGTAAACGTTTTAAGCTGAACAAACTGAGTGCGGCCTGAGAGGTAGGATCTGAACCAATCTAGTGGAGTGTGGGTAATGTCAATTGAAGATAATCTATTGAGAAGAGTAGTGTGACAAATAGTGTCAAAGGCTGCACTCAGATCAAGGAAGGTGAGAATAGTAATTAAACCAGAATCAGCTGCCATCTGCAGAGTCTATCTTTGTAACATTTAGGTTTAAAATGCAAGAAGTAGCCTTGACTGGGATGTCTGTTCATCATAAGGTACGCTTACTCATGTTGTGCTAGTTTAGAGGTGCCAATTAACCATCCCTGCACATCTTTACAAATAGTTGGAAACATTTTCTTACTTATTTCAGTCCATCATTGTCTACTTAATAAAGCTGTACTGCTTCCGCAGAATCAGAAAAAACCCAGGGCAATGCATAATCAGAATGCTAATGCCTCACATACAGCAGATATTAAGTATATAAGTAAAGAAACTGTTTGGGTTCAGTGACCAGTACTCATCCATGTTTAATCACTCACCAAAAATCCCATTCCAACTCTCAGCGATTATTAATATGTGTAATTAATGCATTAATAACTCCAAAAACAAAAAATAAATAAATAAATAAAAAACAATTACGTTACAATGCAAAACTCCCAAACCACCAATACATTTCCAAATCAAAGCTCAAAATTTACAAATTAGGATGCATAATGATTAACCTGTTTCAGCAGAAACACAGCAGTCTGCATTTTAATCTTTGCAGTCATGGGTCCTCATATAAAGCTTGCAGGCTCACAAAAAACAAAAAGCTCAAAATGAACTTTCCATACAAACATCAGGATTTATAAATGAAAACGTGATGCTAAAGATTACGTATATTTACAGCAGCTCTGACCCATGTGTATGCAACATTTCAGAAAAACTGGGTAATGATGACACCCTTGATCAAGCAGGGAATTGCAGCTAGACAAGCTAAATGATGATTGCCATGTATAATAATTCATATCAATCAGCCATTGTTGTAATGTGTGTTGACTTGACAAACATAAAAGTGTTGTACAGGCTGAATTTTAGTTCCCTTTTGAAAGGGCCAATGCTGTGTATTTGCACTGAAGATTTTTTTGCCATTTTAAACAGCCTAGTTGTGGTCATTTCTTAGGGAATAGGTCACTCTGTCATACCTGTTGTGCTGGAAGCCATTAACACAAGGCACTATATTTAGTGTTCATATGGTGTCGGTGTACATACATAAAACAACATATTTCTGGCAACATAAAAAGGCAATTTGCAGCAGTGTCTGGTTCTCCTTATGTAATTGGAACACTTTGATAATCTCAAATTGCAATTAGTGCATCTAGTGAGAATGAAGCTGCTTTTGTTAACTGTCAACTGTGATGCCAAGATGAGACTGACAAATGTCATGGCCTTTGGCCTAAATCAACCCGTATTCCATTTATTTTTGAGGCAAACTAGCTTTGACAGACATGATGATACTGTACGTGGTGGCTGGCTTATTAGTAATGTAACTGGCTGAACCCTCAGTTTTACATATGTTTTATGCTATTCATTGTATCAGCAATCATGTCATTACATGTGCCAGGGGACAGTGGCTACCCACTCAGTCCCTGATGCCTTACACCCTTCCCTTAGAACACAGATGAGAAGCGCTATAATGCTGGGTATGATTTTGCTTACTCTGCTAATGAAAGATATGTCCACATGTTTTTAGGTATATTGCAATATATTTTATTTTTGTAAATTCATTTTCAAAGTAAATGGCTTGTAGAGAAGTGAACAAAATAAAACAAGTGACGTTTAACTGGTGCTGTGTAATTTATTTAGTTGCCCAACTAATATAAATATATTTGGTTTATTGTTTATTTACTGTGTATACTGTTTATTGATTATTCACTGTATCATTTATGTTTTATAATATTTTTATAATCTTATATATAAACGTCTACGTGTGGAAATGTGTGTGTCTGTCCAGCCCGGAAGTGAGAGGTGGAGTCGGGGTAAGGGCTCCACCTCGGAGGATACGCAAGTGAGGCCAGTACGCTGGCAAAACGAAACCTCCGAAGAGTCACTCACTTAGCCACTATACAGAAGTGAGGCGAGCACATCGGCAAAACGCTATCCCGTTTACTTTTCCTACTGCCACTAATACACAAGTGAGGCGAGGTTAGTCTGAAGGAGATTGGAGGCTGCAAAGTGGTGGAAGGGGAAAGTGTAGTTAGACAGCATAGAATTGTGGTATGTAGGATGATGCTGGAAATCAAGAAGAGGAGGAGAGTGATGGCAGAGCCAAGGATCAAATGGAGGAAGCTGAAAAAGGAAACCTGTAAGGTGGAGTTCAGGGATGAGGTAAGACAGGCGTGTAATAAGCATAAGTTTAATTATGTCACTATGCTCTGTGCAAATATATCTTATAAATCTGCTTTTGTTTCTACACACATGCACAGCTGACACAGAGCCAGATTAAGCACAGGGCTTTACCATATAGAACTGCAAGGCAAGCAGTATAACATAAGAAAGACTGAAACAACTGGAAAACATTCAGTCAGACTGAGAGCTGCTATATACTATTTTTTTGTCAGTCAAGTCAGCATGGAATTGTATCCTCGTTTAGCTCTGTTGCCTTGTTTGGAATTGCATGTTCACCTAAGTGGAGGCCTGCACGTGGAGACAACAGTATAAATCCTTGGAAAATGGCCAAGCACACGTTTGAAGCTGATGGAATAATGGGAGATACCGCCACCTGTTCTTGAAAATCCTTCCACTGCACCGACGATGATGACAGACTCTACACCTCGGGCCCCCACTCCAGGACTGGGTTTTGTCATTTGCTTCCTTCATCTGTTATGCAGCGTAAGCCAACATTAAACAAAGCTAAGTTATTTCTTCCATGTGATTTCTTACCGTTGTATCACTAAGGGCGGGGTATCGCCTTTTATGTTATATCTATATAGATTTGGGTTGTGTAACACACCGCAATTACAAAAAAGAACTCATTCCCAGGGAGCTAGCACTCTCTGCTGGACACAAGGCGCTAGGTGGCAGTGAAGAGTTACCAGATAGCTGGGCAACTACAGCAGAAATGATGAGTTTAAATACTTGGAATCAACAGTACATAGTAATGGGGAGTATGGAAGAGAAGTGTAGAAGAGAGTGCAGGCAGGGTGGAGTGGGTGGAGAAGAGTGCCAGGAGTGATTTGTGACAGATGGGTACCAGCTAGAGTGAAAGGGAATGTGTACAAGGCCACCTTCCGACTATGTTATATGGGTTGGAGACAGTGGCACTGACAAAATGACAGGAGACAGGAGGTGGTAGAGTTAAAGATTTTAAGATTTGTTTTTGGTGTGACAAGGATGGACAGAATTAGGAATGAATACATTAGAGGTTGAACAGTTAGAGAGAAAGACATAGAGGCAAGATAGCGTTGGTTTGGACATGTGCAGAGGAGAGATGCTGCATATATTGAAAGAAGGATGCTAGGGATGGAACTGTCGGGCAGGAGGAAAGAGGAAGGCCTAAGAGGAGGTTTATGGATGTGGTGAGAGAGGACATGCAGGTGGTAGGTGTGGCAGAGCAAGATGTAAAGAACAGGAACATATGGAAATTAGTGTGGGGAAGCTTAGCAATAATGGAGTATGGAGTTGACAGGGCCTAGTTTGAACCTTTTCCAGGCCTCTGGCCTGTCACTATAGCAACTAATCCAGATGGATTAAAAGTTCACTTATTCCACTGTTAATTCTGTCTTTGAGTTTTTAGAGATGAAAAGGGTGACGGGATGTAAAAAAATGTATACATTTAAATGAAGCAAGAACTATGCTCCAAAAAAGTATAATGTAGTGAGCTCCAAAAAAAAAACAAGTGTTATCTGCCATTTCCCATATTCAAGTGTATCGATAGAGTTGGCTACAACTGTCATCTCTCTTGTGATGTTTATCTGGGTGGCGGTACCCTTATTCCCTGACCCTCCCTGACAGCAGAAGGTCATTCAAGCCCTACTGCGGGTTTGAAGTTCCCCAGACTACTAGGGGGCAATGTGTTGTGTTGTGGCTTGTGGCACTGGAGAGGACAACCAATCTGACCCATTCTAATCCACCTCTGTAGTGGGGTTAACATGAAGGAGTCAATGGTGCTGCTAGGAGGTGTCCTACCCATACGTCACCAGAGATCGATGTCAGCCAAAACAACAGAAGTGCTTACAGCAGGGTACCCATAATGTGGTTGGGGTACTATATAAAATTACCGTATTTCCTTTTCTCAGGGAGCTTAGAGTTAGGAGGAAGCTGATGACACAAGCTCAGCAACACAGATGGAGGAAGGAGACCCAAGTAATATAAGGTGAGCAAACGAAACGTGTTAACAGAGTAGCCAGGGGCTACAATTGTTTAATTAGGCCCTGGAGGCAGAAGTGTTTATTCTGTTTTGGGTCTAATTTATTGTTCCCCAATATTCCATATTGACACTTTATTATTAAAGCGTCATATTTGGACTTCTGGATTGGTGCTTGGGGTTACTAGATGCACCTTAGAGGCCATACTCTGTAAAAGTGTGCTTACACGAAATAAGCAGAAATAAGCTTGTCTATGGTTTCGTTTTTAATATCATATTTGTCACAAAACAAGTATACTCCTTTCCAGGTCACTTAGATGCCTTGTAAGTAACATGAGAATGAACTATAGATCTAAATAAGGTGGAATAAATAATAAGTACAAATATATATTTATTTTACAGCAGATTTGGCACCTCTGTCTTTTCTGTCAGCCATGTGAGGTGGCTGTTCTCCACTCACTTCAGAATCACTATATTTCAGTTCCTCTCTCTATGGGGATCTGGCCTGTTTTATTCATTAACAATGGGCTACTCCACTGTTAATGAGTAAAATTACAGATGAGTAAATTTAACATGAAACACAGAATAATCTAAGCCAGTTCAGTATGGAAGTTTCAACCTTCAATACATCATTAAGCAGCAAACCCATTTAAAGGGTCAGTTAGAAAGAAACTCCCTTAACCAAAAGAGTAAATGGGTCACAATTCTGAATCCTGTGTACTCCACATAGTGTAGTTTCCACACTCAGGTTGTTAGCCTTGGATTTCTTGTTTACTGCTTTCCCTGGTCACAGTAGATGTAAGTGCAAAAGAAAGAAACTTTGTTTTGACATGAACATTGTTAAAATTGGCTTATTATGTGTCATACATTCTTGTCTCTAATTTTCACATACTGTTGAACCCTCAGACCTTTAGAAAGAAAGGCTTATTGGTTATTGCTCTGATGATTTTCTTACTTTTTGTTTGACTGTTTTTCCTCAACTTCTGATTTGATAGTAAATGACTGTCTTTTTGGTAATAATCCCTGCCCTGTTCTGGCTATTCTTTCTCCCCCTTTGCCCTTAGAACTTTTCTCTGCCTCATTCATTCTAAATGCAGAACCTTTTGACCCTTCCTTTTTGAAAAGGGTACCATGGTGGGTTAGTTTTGCGGGCCAGACATGATTCTCAAAGCAAACATATGCACCAGGGGATGACTTGCTAAGAACTGGGTAATGAAAAGTGGCAAAATCCAGCACTGTAAAGGCTATGCCTCCAATTTTCTCCAGTCCATGCACTGTAAACATTTCGGTACAACTATAAACATAAAGGAGCAAACATTATGATGGTCAGCAAAATCTATTAAATTTGTTAAGACAACATTAATGGCAACATTTCAAAATGGGTGTCTTCAGAATAATGTTTGATTCAGTATTGTGGTCTATATACTGTACATTAGACAGCAATTTTAATTAATGCTTGATATTCATTTATATGTGTAGTCAGAACTTGGATGCGGTGTAGCTTTTTCCGAGGTTCTGCTGGTATGACAGTCATTTGGCACATTTACTGTTTTAGATACTTATATACTTATGAAATCTCCTGAAAATCTCAACAAATAGAAGACCTCACTTAATAGGAGTTCATTTCATCTTCCTTTAACAGGGTGTGATGGCACATTGTTTAGCTCAAACACATATTCCTGAGTTAATCTTTTCATAAACGTTGTTGCCAATTCATTTATGCTCATATTTACTCCCACCATATTGTAGCTGTGAGAGACAGAAACTACATGCAGCAGGGGACAGTGCATCATTAACTTTTACTACTAGTCTAGCTGCATTTTTTACACCAGAATTACCAACGCCTATGAAAAAACTCATATATAAAGAGATGGTATAACAGAACAAGTTTATTTGTTATACCTCGTCTTTATCTGAAAATAGCGTCAGATAGGGGGTTGGGGGGGGGGGTGTTGTGAGAGAGTGAACGTGACTGAGAGAATAAAACAGAAAAAAATGCTAACTTTGACAAGTACTAAAAATGTACACCGGCTGTTACAGATGCAAATCAAATGTATATTTTTATTGTATAATATTAACAATAAGAGCAGCTCACTACTCAAAACAGTAAACTTGGGAAGCAACTGATATCAAACCCGTGTCCTCTTGATTGGAAGTCAGCAGTTCTTACCATTGCACCATGTAAGTTGTCATATCAATAGCCTACCATAACCTTTCTTTTTCTTCAGCTTTATTCTTGAATAAAAGCACACTTGTTTTGTTATACTATGTGAATTTCCCCTTGGGATTAATAAAGTATCTATCTATCTATCTATCTATCTATCTATCTATCTATCTATCTATCTATCTATCTATCTATCTATCTATCTATCTATCTATCTTATGCCTTTTGTGAAAGTGTTCATTTGATATTTGGACTTCAGGCTTAACACATTATACACTTCATGTATACAATTTGTCAATTATTACTAAAACACAAAAAACATTTCTGTTTTAATGATGTTTTTACATAGATTGTTGTAGACACTGAACACACATGAAATGCATGTATTCCAAATGATGATGTACTATTTACCCTCTACAACTCCAAGCACTTCACTCCAAGATAAACACACACTGATCACTGAGAACCTTCTTTGCAAATTGAACTGTGGAAGTGGGATAAGATAGCAGGCTGCTTGCTGTTTGTGCTGATCGACACATTTACAACACAAAAGCCGCTAATGGAGAGGTGCGAACAGATTTAAGGTGGACCGGATTTACGAGTTGTTTCATAGGCTTTTGTAACTCTAGTGTTAAATGCCAACGTATAATCTGGTTATACAAAATTAAGTTATGAACTCAGAGAGTTCCCAAAGCACACTGGCCCAAAATTATTCAAAATGCCCACTAGAGTGACATATTACCATAAAACCCCATGTTTAGTAGTAACAAGAGCAAACACTGGATCTTTATAATAATAAAAGATTTATTATTTAAAAATGCTCTTGAGTAAAAGTAAGCCCCATGGAGCATAAAAGGAAAAAGCAAGTTGCCCGAGAACACAATTCAAAAAAAGTGAAGAAGTACAATACAATACAATTTATTTTTGTATATCCCAAAAATCACACAAGAAGTGCCGCAATGAGCTTTAACAGGCCCTGCCTCTTGACAGCCCCCCAGTCTTGACTCTAAGAAGACAGGGAAAAACTCCCAAAAAAAACCTTGTAGGGAAAAATGGAAGAAACCTTGGGAAAGGCAGTTCAAAGGGAGGCCCCTTTCCAGGTAGGTTGGGCATTCAGTGGGTGTCAAAAGAAGGGGGTCAATACAATACAATACACAGAATAAAACAAATCCTCAATACAGTATAAAAATAAAATATTTAGAAGTACTGAGCAGAATTTAACAGTAAATGATATCACATAATAAGATTTGGATATATTTGGAGTCCTGGAGACCTCATCCATCAAGCGGCCTCCCCCATTTGGCCATTCCACAGCTGAAACAGTGCTGGGCCAGCCAATCCAATGAAAGGACCCCTCTTTCCCACGATTCCTGTGATCCTCCATCAAGGATGACTTTACCTTATGCAGGCAAAACAACTTGACAGGTGGGCTGTGGCACCAAGTGCCACATTTGAGGACCGAGAAGAGAAACAGAATAGGAGAGGGTTAGTATCCAATTATAACTATCATGTTACTTATGTTTTAGTGCTAATGACTAACAACAGAGGTGCAGTCTGTACAGTTAATCAGCAGCTCTAGTCAGGATATGTTAAACTGAAGTAGTGAGTTTTCAGCCGGGATTTAAAAGCTGAGACCAAAGAAGTCTCAAAATAGAATCCAGATAGTGAAGTTAAAAAACAGACAAAAAACTTCAACAATTCCAAAAATTCACAATAACACAGAAAAATCACTGTTAACACTCACCAACTCCCACATGTATTGAAATGAACTGCAGGGGTTTGTGAGTTGCCCTCGCCTTTACACAGCTTAGCACACTCCCTTGCTGTGATGGGCGGGTTGCCTTTTAGGGAATGACCCATAAAACGCAAAGAACATAACACATGCATCGGGAATAAAACTAATAATTGACAAAATTAAGTAATTAAAACAAGTAACATTAGCATAAATAAATGACTCAAAACTGAATAAAAGAACATAACATAAGGATTTGAACTCTAACCAGGTGAGGAACCCTGGCTAAAATATAACCACAACAGGTTATGTTCACTTTTTATATATTGTATGTAATGTGCTTGCTGCACCCATGACTCATATTTATATGTTTAACAAGGTTGTTTTGGGGGGAATTTTCTTTCACAGACAATTTATCCATCATAACCACATACTTGCCATAGGTCAGATGACACTGATGTGAACACCATTGCACTTTGCTGTTGAAATCACCATCTCTACTTTGTGCTCTGCCTTCATGAGACATTGGATTGATGTAGAATTGGTGTAAAAATGTCACACTCAGTGAACCATCTAATTGTTCAAACCCACATTAAACTAAATTCATTCACCCTTGTTTCCAGATGTTTCTATGTCTTGCCTTGTATGACTTTGGCGGGTTTGTATTTCTAGAACTCAGAGCTCAACTTGAATTGCACATTATGACTGTTAGTGAAGATATGCTGCTAGTGGATTTATGAATGAACAGATTTCCATCAGCAATGTGACATTAGTGGCACCTTTCATCTTGTGGAGTGGCACCCCTTTCTCAGTAGGTCATTGTCTTAATTTATAAAGCTATTGGTATTAGGTTTGATGCACCTTGATGCAGTTTTTGCATCCTGTAGCTTGGCTGCCAATGTTTCAGTTAATGAATGTGCAAACTAGCAATGCCTGCATCTTCAATTTTTCCTGTTTGAATTTCAGCTCTCCATCAGAAAGGGGGAGATGGCAACAGTCTCTGACAATAGCAGCAATTATTTTTTATACTCCTCTTTATTGGTTGCTTTCTTTATTCATCTTAGTATATTCATCAGTTACCTCTATTGCTAAGGTAATCAATTAGGTACATGAGATCAATGACAACAGTTTTTGCATAACTGACACTTATCACGTATCCAATTAAGTAGAGTGGGGTAATGCAGCAACAAATAAAAAATTAACTTAACATAACACAACATAAAATGACATAATATAACCTAGCATAAAATATACAGTATAATATTTGTAAATCTACACTTATCACATATCCAGTTAAGTAGTGTGGGGTAATGCAGCAAAAAATAAAAAAATTTCTTAACATAATACAACTTAAAATGACATAACATAGCATAAAATACATAATATTTGTAAATCTACTAAATCCAATTCAAGGTAATGTGGTGAGCCAGAGCCTGCCATAACAGCTTTGAGCACAGAACATAAACTAACCCTGAACACATACAAAATCATACATGACATACTTAGAACTGCCACTTCACATAACATGCATCACTTTATGATGCTGAAGAAAATCAGAATTACTTACATTAAAACCCAAATGCACTGGGAGAATGTGCAAACTACACAAAGGCAGCAGCCAGACTTCAAAATAAAATTTAAAAAAAAAGTCACATCCGCAAAATGGTTTGACTTTAGGGAGACCCAGGATTAAAATGGAGTGTATACTGACTGTTGGGTAGGCCATGATTGGCTGCTGGAACATTAGAAGTGTCATGTTAGTTTTTATAACTGAAGGCTAGACCACCAGACACATATTTTTCTCTAGGAGTGTTGTTAATGGGAGTTTTTGTTTTCTTATTCTCTATCGTTGTCTGGTCGGGTTTTAATTTTAATATTAATATTATTAGTTTATGGTGTAATTTTTGTTTGTTACTTAACACTAAAATTACCAAAGCCTACGAAAAAACTCATAAATCCGTCCCACCTTAAATCCCTTTGCACCTCTCCATCAGCGTCTTTTGTCTTGTAAATGTGTCAATAAACAGCAAGCAGCCTGCTATCACATCCCCCCACTGCTGCACAGTTTTCACAGTTCAAGTTTCTTTAAAAGTATCATAAATTTACACTGGCTGTTACAGACTCAAATCAAATGTATGTTTTTTTTTAAAGTAGTAAGAATAAGAGCAGCTCACTTCTCAAAAGTCGTCCGGGGACAAACCCATGAAGTTTTGATTACCAGTCAACAGTTGATACCGTTGCACCACCGAAGCGGTCATATCAGAAGGTTGTCAATGTTTCTTTTTCTGCAGTTGTATTCTTGAATAGAAGCGCACTTGTTCTGTTATATTTGTACCTTTTGTGAAAGTGTTTATTTGATATTTGATCTTCAGGCTTCACACATTATACACTTCGTGTCTACATTTTGTCAATTATTACTAAAACATGAAAAAAAACGTTTCTGTTTTAACGATGTGTTTACATAGATTGTTGTGGACACCGAACACACATGAAATGCATGTGTTCCAAAAAACAATATAGTATTTATAAAAGGTGTCATTTTGCTTGACTTCTCACTCTATACAACTCTAAGCAACTGACACGCAGGTAAACAGACTTGAGCTGAGAAAACTGTGCGGCGGTGGGGGGATGTGATAGCAGGCTACTTGCTGCTTACCGACACATTTACAAGACAAAAGACACTGACGCAGGTGTGAAGGGATTTAAGGTGGGACGGATTTACTAGTTTTTCCGTAGGCATTGGTAATTCTAGTGTTAAAAATGCTCTGTTTCACTTTGACTGCTAGTTACAAAAAATAACTTTCACCTTCATGCAGCTTCCCTCTGTCACCTAGCTCCCACCCAATACTTTCAGGTAGAGTTTAACTTAACATAACACACCATAGGTAGAGTTTATGCCAAACGTCACTCAGTGATCAGCCATAACTCAACTGATACTGCATTGATAAAATACAGTCCGAAGCCACTACTTTGTTTATAAACAGAAATTGTTGCTGAAATAACCCTGTGGCTCTTTAGGCTCATCTAAATATATAAAGCATCATCACAAAATACTTATTTATAACATGAAGGTTTAAAGAAATGACAGTGACATCATTTTAAATTATTCCTTCTGCTTTTCAGCATTCCCTGTCTTCAGTTGGAGGATGAAGACAGCTGGCATGATCTTTTTCTTCGATGATACATATTTGCATTTTAATATTTACCTTCAGGGGGGCATAGTGGTTGGTTCCACTGCCTTATCAATCCAGCATTTTGGCAACATATTGGATAACCCAGTCACTGTCGGTATGTAGTTTACTCTTTATATGTGTTGATCTTTCACTGGGTACTCCAGTTTTTCTCCAAAAATGCCAGCATTAACTTAATTGGTGAATTTAAATTTGATGTCCTTGGAGTATGCAGATGTGAACCCTGTGAAGGATTGGCTCAGTTTCTGCCCAACTCCTGATGCTTCTATGATAGGCGTTAGTCCCCTATCTATATATATAAAATCCCTATGTGCGTCCAGGTGTCCGTGTGTGGGTGTCTTGTGATGAAGTGCGCATGCGCGGGGCACGGTGCGATGCGCGATATTACTGTCAGAGAAAGTTTGAGGCGTTTTACGGAAATACAAACCAGTATTACTACGAGAGGAAATTAAAGGTGCACAGTACAGTGACGCATATTACAGCTACATACAAGCCAGTATTACTGTCAGAGGAGATTAAAGGCATATTACCGACGCACACGCCTGTATTACCGCCAGAGAAAATTAAAGGTATATTACGGACGTACAAGCCAGCGGACGTACAAGACGGTATCCTTCAATAAGGGCACGCATAGGCATCCTTCAGTAAGGGCGCGCACAAAAA
This sequence comes from Erpetoichthys calabaricus, assembly GCF_900747795.2. Taxonomy (NCBI): domain Eukaryota; kingdom Metazoa; phylum Chordata; class Cladistia; order Polypteriformes; family Polypteridae; genus Erpetoichthys; species Erpetoichthys calabaricus. The sequence continues at coordinate 143,315,316 of NC_041397.2, read as the reverse complement.
GGCGAGCCTCAAAAGGGCGACCTCAATTGGTCACAGCGAATAAAGGCGCGCGTAAATAAAGATCTGCACCTTTGTTGCTCTTCACATATTCCAGAGCCATTTGAACTAAATTATCTACGAACACCTTTATTCGCCACGCTCAATTGAGGTCGCCCTTTTGAAGCTCGCCTTTTTGTGCGTGCCCTTATTGAATAGAGCCATACAAGGCAGTATTGCTGTCATAGAAAATTAAAGACACACAGTACACGGCGGCAGCCCACGAAGAACGGTCAGCTCAGCAAGTAAACATCAACAAAAGAAAGGCTGAAAGAAAGAAAAATATGACCAACAAAAAGAATGAGGTCAAAGTCCCTTGCCATTTAATATAGACTGTTCCTACTAATGTTTATGCACTACTGTTCTAGCGCCCGTTATTGTAACGGGCTAAATGACTAGTAAGCCATAATTGCATTAAGCAGGCTTTAAAATGTTATTTATCATCATTATGGATCTTTTTCAAGCCTTTCTCACTTTCAAGTTAGTAGTAGAATACAGTAAGTGGTCTGTCTAAGATAATTGATATTTTGTCCACATATTTTGATTCAGGTTTCTGTTTCCATAATCTTCCAATATTTGCCATATAGGTTGCATAAAAGAAACCATAGAATACCAATAGTTTGAACTAATTTGCAATTTTCAGCAACTCACTTCTTTTACATGTGATTTTTCCCTTTTGCTTTTGATTAGCATATAGTTTACAGTGAGGGCAAAATATATCAATTGGGATGGCTATGTCTTCCATTGTGTTCCATAGTTTGATACCATTCATACATGCATTCTTGAACCTGCCTGTCCATTTCAGGATTGCAAGAGTACTGTGTCTATGGCAGCAGTCCTGGGTACAAGACAATAATGCATAGTTTTGCACTCCCTATTATTCTGTGAATATAAACATTACATACATGTGTTCCTGTTTTACTTAGTTTTGCTTGGAAGTCATGCATTTTTATTTCCATACATATCTGCTGTCTTACTGTATTGATTTTCCGCTTATCTTTCTGGATTTTTCAGTCTACAAGCCCAGAATATAAATTAAGGTCTCTTAAATGATGCTCTGCAGTTGAAAATCTAATCCTCTATTGGATTTCACAATGCTAAGGGAGTTGTTGCAAAGGTAGACCACTGTGTTCCTATTTGAAATATTCTTTTAAATGCTTTGGACATTATTCTATTTTCTTATGCAGATAAAACACTTTTATCAATAAAGATACATCATTTAAAATCAATCTACAGCAGTGTTTAAAAATATACAAAGAGTGTGTTTAGCATGGGATTAAAGAGTCCAGAATTAAAAAGTACAAGGAGACTCCATTCAAATGGTACAAGTTTTCTAATAGCTGACTGTTGTGGTGAGCGGGTGGGGGGTGGTACCCAGCCAGGACGCCCGAAGGACTGGAGGAGGGATTACGGCTCCTCAGGACCACAAGGGGGCAACCGCCCTGGTGGCTATGGGAACCACGGGAATGGAGCATGGAAGCTCAACCCTAGATGGGCCCGTGGTCACCACCAGGGGGCGCCTGAATGCCTAGAGAGCCCTGGTCCTCAGCACTTCCGCCACACTTGGAAGTGCGGGGGGGGACGAAGAACAGGGACACCCAGAGTGCTTCCGGGGTGCACAGCTGGCACTTCTGCCACACTGGGGAGTGCCGGCAGAAGTTCATTGGGAGGCACCTGGAGCATGTCCGGGTGAATATAAAAGGGGCCGCCTCCCTCCATTCGATGGCTGCTTGGAGGAGAGGAGTGGAGGCAGTCACAAAGAGAGGCATAGTGAAGAGCCTGGACTGTGGATGATTAGTACGGAGTACTGGGTTGTGTGCACTGTAAATAGCGACAAATGAATGAATGTGTGTTGGTGATTGAATCATCGGTGTCTGCCTGTCTGTGTCCGGGCCACCTCCCACACTGTGTCCTTAATGCTAGCAGGTTAATCAGTGTTGGCTCATGCAGTTCACATTCTGAGTTCTTTTTTTCTGTCCATTTTCTTATTTTATATATTGATGAAATGACAGTTCAGTATTGCGAGTATTGAACAATGATATCTTCATATAGTTTATTTTATATGACATTACAGCAGTGTTGACAAAGATGGCTGATGGACATGATACATGCAAATATTGATGTCTAGAAACTTCAAGGGGTGGAAACCTACAAAGTTGTTTGTTTAAAAAATAATTAAAAACACCCTATACACCCTATACAATTTAATTGAACAACTTTAAAAATAAAGCTTTTAACTTTTCATAAATAACAAATGATTATATTAGGAAGCTATCCAGTCATAAGTGGCACTGATGCAAAAACAGTGTATTGATCACTGTTGTAAGTGTGGAACCGGTTAGACTGGCATCCAGACTGGGATTGAGGCCAGAAAGGGAGGTGTAATCTGTCTGAGAGGATTATCAATTTCTATCCCAATTTCTATCCCAGTCAGTAATACATAGATGCATGAGGGACGAAGGGATTTTATGAGCAGCTTGTTCTCCAATGCAAGAGGCGGCAGTGCTCCTCTGACAGGGGCCCAGTTTTGACACCTACAGAGTTGTCTGCAACATGTAGTGCAGAAGAGCAACTCCGTTGGGGTCTCTGGATGCCACAGGAGGACGATGTGAAGACTAGATATCCCTAGAACGTCTGTATGTGGTTTCTTTAGGCAATATCATAGCACCAGAAGTACTACCAGGTCCAGCATAAAAAAGGGCACCTCAGCTACCTCAAGATCAGAACTGGCAGGAGGTGGACGAGGCTCACAGTGGTTGTAGTTGAAGGAGGAAGAGGTGCTTGTTACTTCAATTATTTTGTGTTAGACTACCTTTAACTGTGTTAAGGTATGATTATAAAATAATCAATAATTTTACCCTTAAAATTGTGTTCAGCTGAGTTGTGTCTGGTGGCTTGAGCTCTGAGGTTTACCCTATAGTCCACACTGTCTAATCAGTTTTGGTGTTTTTATGACTTTTTTGCATACAGAAGACACATAGGCATATATTAAGTATGACTGGATGGTTCAGTTTTAATAAAAATATCATTGCCACCACACAGAAGTTTATACACCTCACTATAGTTTTTTTGCCTGGAATCAACACTGCCTTTTAGCCTCATGGTTTATGCATTGCCATTTCTAGTCCGGCAATTCAATTGAGACTTTTGAATTTTTACGATTGTTTTGGGTTTTGCTCTCTATCTTGGATTTTCATACCTTTGCCTGTGTTTTACCAACCAGTCCATACTTTTCACTTTCTGCCCATTTATCTTTGCACTTTTTTGGGACTAAATGTACATAAATACATAGATACTTGTCATTGTTGCAGCCCCTCTTGTTGAATTCAATCATCTTATCTGTAAATGCAACTGTCCAGGAGTAATAGGGTACTCTTTAAATCTTCCTCTTCACAGCTCATTTTCTGTGCAGGTGGTGAAGCGAGCAAATAAACCATCTTAAGCTTGCAGTCAGTCAGCATGTGCCTGACAGCTTGAATAACAGAGATCCAATGTGTTTAATCCTTTACTAAGGAAAGCAGTGTGCTCATGATGCTCTGGCAGCTCTTACAGGTATGTCTATTCCCAGGCACGACGAAGAAAGCCAAAAAGGTGTTTGTTTTTATGTTTTCTATCAAAGGTTCAAGGAATGCTGATTTGAACCAGCTTATGGCTGCCTATAAAATGTCACTAGAATGACAGCAAATAATTCTGTCAGTAAATGGAAGGTATGAAATTTGTTTATTACGTAAGGATAGCAGAATTTGATGAAATGGTTGGCCATTTGAATAAGATGTACAATCTACTCAAAAGTCTTTAAATTTAAGGTCCCAAAGGTTTTTTTTATTCTGCCTTGTACATTCATCCACTACTACAGTTTAACTCTTGGTGACTCTGGTTATCACTGGTAATGTTCGATGATATTTTAAATAAAATTCTGGTTATGTTCAGGTGAAATATGAAGACTTTAGGAACTCATAAAGGATATAGTTAAATAGTCTAACACTAGTTAGTATCTAGAAACCCTCCAGTAACTTTACGTTATAGCTATTGCTATGAATTTTTGTCAATTTGAATAATTTGATGAAAAGAAATTAAGCTTAAGTGAAATTCTAGGGAATACCCCTCCTTCATTGAAGGAGCTTTATCACATTAAGGGTATTATGGGGTTGCCCCCTATCTAGGCAGACTTGGGGATAAGGCTAAGACCACATTTTAATGGAAGTATATATAAAAAATGATGTAAGCAACAGGGAGTACTCTTGAGCCATCCCTAAGCCCAAATGAAGACCAAGGAGGCCAAAGTAATAAATAAATTAAAAGAAGCTTTATTGCGAATAGAGGAGTATAACACTGAAAGAATGGAAAAGTATGAACCAAAGGACGTAGACCTCAATGGACCAACTAATTCACATAGTTGTCCCCAATTACCAATGGGGCTGACTCACCCTAGTAAAAGTCCAGCACAACACATGTTTTTTTTAGGTGTGGGAAATGCTTCTGTCAATTACAGATAATGCTGCATGTGTATCTCCTCCTAAGTGCAGCACTGCACTATAGACTGGCCTCTGTTCCTGAATCAGCTGAGCCCCTGCATGTTATTTTTAGCAAGGGTTTCTCCCCTAGCTTATGTTTAGTTGAGTATGTTTATGTTTGTTTGTTCATTGGTCCTGACCGTTTCTATTAACATTGTTCTGTTATTATTTATCTAATTGTTTATTTTATGTTACTTTATTTGTATTTATTATTTAGATTCTAAAAATAAGAGTTGGGGAATTGTTCCCGTGTAATGTTTGGCGATCTTCAGAAAAATAAGCACAAGTAAATATTGATCAAAACCATAAGCATTGATCACACAAGACAGTTGAAGGTGAGTATTTAAGGAAAATGGCGACTGGCAGGAAGTAGTGGTGGAAATGACATCATGACTTTGCGACCGGAAGTGCTGTCATCGGGGCGACGGAAGTGACGTCGCCAGAGGTGATGAGGGCAGAAGTGATGTCATCTGGTAGGGCCAGAAGTGATGTCATCAAGATGCGCCTGGAAGTGACATCGTCCGTGGGCTTTGGAGGCAGAAATGATGAAACAGAAGAGGAGCCATTTTGGAAATCCAGGACTGTCTGTGAGAGAATTTGATTACTGTTTTTCTTCATTAATTCTGGTGAAAAAAGGAGAGAGGAGTATCTGATACTATCCCTTAGCACACGTGTGTAACAGTGTGTACTTATGATTTCTTATGTTTCCTTGTGTTTTTATGGGCGAACCATCGAGAGATCTGGTCATTATTACCTCACCAATAAGGAACAATCTCAAGTCTTTAAAGGTAGCCTGGAAAGTGAGCTCTGGGCTGTTCATTTGAATACACTTTGGAGGATTTAAGAGGATGGAGATGTGAGTTGTCTTGTGAATATTGCCTTTATTTCAATGTACATGTCATTGTTGTTTTGTTTTTGTTTTTTTCCTGTCTTTGGATTTCAATTTGTGAGTTTTTGCACTGAGACTTGCCTTGGGATATGTTTGAGTTTTTTATTTTTTTCTATTCTTGTTACTAAATCCTTCTTTTATAAAGATTATCTCTCTTACACTTTCTTACACAAGCCAGGGGTTAATGGTAATCCCCTCCCTTGTGAGGCATTTTGGATATTTTTTTAGACTTCAACATTATTTTTTCACATTTGAAAACAAAGCCCCATTTGTCCAATTTCAGCCAGTACAGTAGCCATTCAAACTACCTGTGAGTGAGCCTAATCTGGGCAGGCTAGTGAGAATTCTGACTTGCTTTTTGGCTCAGGCCACACATCTTTTTCCATTATTGTGTATCATCAAGTACAGCAGCTTGTGAGAGAGCAAGAAGTTCTGTCCAAAAAAAAAACTATTGCATCACCAAAACTATTTTTTTCTGTTTGGCAGAGGTGAATGAAATATACAAGACAATAACATAAAGGGCAGTGAGAAGGATCATTGCTATCCAACACTCTGGCATCTGCAGTACAAATGCAAGGCAAGCAACTGAGGTAATGATGAGAAGACGTTGGGCTCTTAAAATTCCAAAAGTCTTTAATTGTTCAAACAAACAACAAAAGCATTCACCCCTCTTATATAATACAGAAGTGAATTATGTCACACATCACTGTCCACTAAAGCAATAATAGCTGTATGCCTAATGACCACTGTTAAAAATAAAATTCATCTGTTATTGGTGGAATGGTTAAATATGAAAAAAAATTAAATAATACCAAAACATCCAAACCACCTCAAATCAGAAATAACAATGAAATGATGATAGGCACATACAGAATCTGACCTTACCAATGATTCGACTTACTGGAGTAAAGAGTAGAAAGAGCATTTGGTTTTATCCTTGGACCACTTCCGAATTATCCTCCAGCTAACTCCTCAGGGTCAGAGAAAAAAGAAACTTTGGAGCTCTAAAGTCCATCCTTCTGGAAATCCCCTTAGTGCTCCCAGGTGTCCCTGAACACCAATCCACATACTATAAGGGCAAGGAAACCCCACAGAGGCCTTACTGCCATCATAATAGTAAGGCATCTATATATACTGTAAACACCATTGCGACTCAGCTCCCCAATACCCGACAGAGACAGACCCTAGTAAAAGTCCAGCACAACACATGTTTTTTTTAGGTGTGGGAAATGCTTCCCTTTCACTTCCCACCTGCAAAGCACAGTATAAATCAACAGTATTGTCAATGAAACAGCACACAACACTTTGTCTCTTCTCTCTCCTTCCACTTCCACTCCTCATCTGGCAAGATTCGTTCTTTTCTCTCAATTCTGGTTCTCTGAATGAAGGCAGCGGGCTTCTTTTATATCTACACCTGGGAGTGCTTCCGGTGGTCTGTTATATGGTCTGGAAGCACTTCCAGGTGAGGTGGAAGTCTAACATAGTAGGGCTCTGCAGCACCTGCAGCAGTCCTTGGCAGCACCCACAGAACCCAACAAGACTGTATGAAACTCCCACTCCCATGAAGCCTTGTGGGAATTCAAGGCACCGCTGCAACCCATGGGGGCAGCCATCTAGTGCTCTGATAATGTCCTGTGGTTATTCTCTCCTCCGGTCCTTCCAGTAGCACAAAATCCCGGCCAGATAAGGGCCAAAGTCATCCACAACAATACATACTGTATTTTGATGTTGCATTTGCTTAAGACAGGCTTGTCAGCAGAGCCACCATCTTGGAGCAGTTGTCTTCTCATTTTAGGGTGGATAGGGTGCCTCAATTTGATCTGTGACTTTGACAGAATGCCTTTAAACTGCATACCCTGTAAATGAGAGGAGAGGAGAAACCTGCTGTCAAGACAGTAAAGGATCGTTTTTCACAAATGAGAGCTCCTTTATGTGTGTTTTATTTTTATTACTAGTTTGTATTTTTTATTACCAGCATTACCTAGTTAGCTTTGTCAGTCTAAAATACAGGCAAAACAGAAATATTCTTGATATTTTCATTTTTGAAAATGCCTCCATACCCAAATATTTATTAAAGATTAATTCTTTATTATTTGGACATAAGAAAAATATTTTATTTTCGAATCCTGATATAATCCTGCACTTCGTTTAACGGCACTCATGTATATTTACAAATTACAATTAATATTTGCAAAATTGCATTGTTTCAAGGATGTCACATAAATATAAATGTAAATAAAATACATAAGACAACAAAAAGTGCTTAAGATATTATAGGTATCAAGTATTTTGAGCACAACAGTTAGCTGATGAGATTTTGATCACTGCTTTATGAATACAAGGCATTCTGAATATCAACTGTATTTTAATATGGCCGTCAATGCTTTTTGAAAATGGTCTGGTGGATTTGTTTTCCTCCAAGGGTTTTTGAAGTGGGCTGCAATTCCATATGTCTTCTGCATTCCTTCACTTTCCACTTGCTTGTTTCCCTTGGATAAATTCAGATGCTTGACCAGTCTGTTCTCCTTTCATCTTCCACTGTGCACTTTTGAGGAAAAAAAAAACAGTAAAACATGTTGGAGAGGATGTACCAATAGGGGGTATAACAACTGTATTTGTGACCTAAAAAATAAAACTAAATGCTATTATAAAAGTAAAAATACAGTAGCCATGCCAGTGGCACGGTCCTTATACCTCCTCAGGGTAAAGCAACAACTTGCACCTTTATTTCTGAAACTACATCACTGCCACAATGGTGTAATAATTGAGTTACGAATAAAAAAATTACAGGTCCTTTATGACAGCGTGATATTTAAATGAATAGGTACATACTGTATTGCATTTTAATGTATTTATTGGACATAGAGCAAGTACAAGCTTTGTCTTCAATTTAGTTCCATTGAATTTGAGATTCGTTAGGTTTTTGGCTTAGTTAAACATCCTAAAGTAATACCTCATAAACTAGCACAAATATAGGAAAAGCATGGAGAGTGAAACTTCAGGCACACTTCAAAGAAAATTAAAAGAACAGTAATAATAATAATAATAATATATCTAGTAGTAGGTCATGGAATGAATGAATGAATAAATAATCAAATAAATAAATAAATTTAAGTTGCTTGAAATCTGAACTGCACCAGACATCTAGAAGATAATTTTCATTGTACTGTGCTGTACATTATTATGGTTGAATTAAGATTTTCCACATGAGGGAATCAGAATATAATGTCAAGCAACATTTATTTTAATTAATGTCTGTATTTATTTACTCTGTGTTATCATTTGTGTGTGTGTGGTGAGTGTGTTTACGTGTGAATGTGCGTGTGAACCCTGTGATGGACTGGCACCTTGTCCAGAGACTGTTCCTGCCTTGTGTCCAATGCTTGCTTAGATTGTCTCAAGTTCTGCTGCAACCTTACTCAGGATAAAGTAGTTTAGTAGATGAATGCACAAATGGATAACATAATTATGTGTAGTATGTATTGGATCTCCCTGTTCTGTACGCTTAAGAGGTGTCACATTGTTATCTGCACATTTCTTTAGAGAAAACAGAATATATTAGATATTTATTATTATTTATTTATTTGTGGCTCATACTGTTACTGCTTCCTGCAGCTGTTAATAACAAAAGTTTCAGAAATAATACACCATGTAAATTGAAAATTAGCTTTGCATATGCTGTCATGTTTAACAATTATAACAGAACAAATTTTGTGAAAATTGGTTGAGAAATAATACATTTGCAACTGATTTTAATATAAGGACTCAGCATGTCTCCATAAATGTGTATGGGTTTACTAGTTGAACATGTCTGCTCCAATATGGTGGGCACATAGACATATTGACACTAATAGGAACAGCGGTCAATGCAGCATCTATGTGTGTGTATCTGTGATAGCAAGGGAGCATGTACAAGGTAATGGGTCTCATTGTGCTCCTATCTATTAGACTGGAGACTTTTAAAATATTAACAATCATCTTCAATTTACCCATAGCTATTTCTGCATCCATGGGATGCACACCTCTGATAGTAATTCATCAATCTCCTCTGCCCTCAATTGCCAAATGCTGTACCTTGACGCAATGTGCTCTTTAAAATTAAGTTTAGTTATTGGGTTAGAAACTAATGGGAAGATAATGAACAAAATCAAATCTTCATCCCTATAGCTTAGCCACTTGGCCACAGTGCCATGTTAGATTCACTCCATTTAATTAATTCTGGACACAATTTTATTTTTTCTAACCTTTTGATCCAATTTCACATTTTATTTTATGTACTTGTTTTTAAAACTTTTTTCCTTAGCTTTCAAGGTTGCAAATTCCATGCCTACGTGTGACCCACTTTGTAGCTGTGAAGGAGGTACTTTTTTGTTAATCTTAAACACTTTATAGTTTTATTTAATTGAAAGGTGCCATATAAAGCAAATACTATTTGGCCTGGAGACAATAAGGTAACAATTTTAAATGCTACCTATGGCTCACTGTTGGGCCCATCTAAATTCACAAACGGAGACAAAAAATGTTTAATTAAGAAAGAAATTCAGTTATGAAGGCAAAATTAGCTTATGACTAAAAGAAATGACCAAAATAATTGCAGCAATCCAGAAGCACATTTTGACACACAAATTTTAAACTAATAGGGAGAAGAGAAAAGGTAGCTTGACTGAAAATGAGCTCAACTGTATTTTGTATTGTGTGAGCTGCCAGCAATGAGCCCCAGATGAAGTGGCTAGCAGGTGTTCTCTGAATGGCACACTCCTTCACCTTTTCATTCTCAAAGTCGGAGTGCCTCGAGAAAGAGTTGGAGCACCACCTGGCCCAGCTCCAGACAGGAGGCTTCATCTGCATATTCATTAGCATCAGTCTCCTCTGTTCATGAATCGTGTGCGCCTGATGAAGCCGCTGCACAGCTAGAAACTGCTACAGTGTTGTTTGCCTTTTAGGCTAAATGCAGTTCAGAAATTAAATCTGCTTGTATTGCAAGAGCAATTAATGTGCCATAAACAAGAACAGGGGATAATCATAGGAAAAACACTTAAGTAGCAAATGAAATGATACTATACTTCTTCTGATGGGGTGGCTTTCACTCTTTCTCAGAGCCCAAAATTACAAATTCTTTCTTTCTTCCTTTCTCTTTCTTTCTTACTCCAGGCTTTGGCCCCTCTGTCCTTCTTCCAGTGCACCATTTTCCAACCTATCTCCTGATACTGTTTGGTTTACTGGGGGGGTGATGTCAAATATTAATTTCAGAATTACTTCTGACTACTTGGTCAAGTATGCCCGTAAGTGCTTCAGAACAGCCATGCTGAACCACTCTTTCAAAGATCCAGACCTCTGAGATGGGTTCTGAGCTGCCTGCTTTTTTTCTTGGCATATAAGGTTAAACATATCACAAATAGCATGCGGCTGTTGCAGCCTGATGACCTGGTGTTTCACTATGCCTCTTGCCTGAGGTATCGTCAAAGAATTCACAGAGATAAAATGGTGGCTATAGTGGTTCAAGCCCCTGCTTCTTTCCCCACATTGGCCTAGGTGCCCCCTTTCTTTCATTTAGGACCTAATTAATCACCCCCAAGAACAAATACATGACATCTTTTCATTTGTAAGAAACAGAAACACCAGTTATGATCCACATTACTTGTTAAAATTTTGCATCCACTATACTTAGATGACCTCCACAGTCACCAGATTGCCAATAGAGCACCTTTGGGATTATTATTATATCAGGAGATTCACACCATTGATGTGCAGCTGACAAATCTCCAGCATGTGAGATGCTATCATCTCAATACAGACCATCTATCTATGCCATGAAGAATTACGGCAGTTCTCAAGGCAAAAGGGGCTTCAACCTGCAGGGGGATGTGGGGCTTCGAACATTTAAAAGACTAAGCCGTGGCTATCCTGTGTTATCACTTTCCTGTCTCTGTTCCCCCAGATTCCTTCTGCTCCGGCCACTGTACCACCTTGATGAAGAAAACTTTGTGTTGTTTTGAGCAGGAATTGGGGCCGATGCATCAAGTTTGACAGCTGTTCCTTGTGCAGCCATATCACCTCTGAAAGAGATTTGTGTTTGTATCTGCCTGAACAGCAATAAAGTTTCTACTCCTTGGAAAATCTTTGGTACTCTCCTGTGCAACTTTGTGACCCAAGCTTGACAATATATATACATATATATAAAGCTCAAGAATAAAAACTACTTTATGATACATGATTAATTTTTCTCCCTTTGTGGATCTCCAGCTGCTAATATGCTGCCAATAAGGAATAATAGAAATCACCGTGCTGCTTTCTATCTATGATGAACTAACGTTTTATGGGGTTAAAAAAAATGATCGCCCCCTGACAAATACACTTAATCAGTGGTGTGTGCGACCCACGATTTGTGAATTTGGATGTGTGTGTGTGTGTGTGTGCGTGCGTTGGTGTGCGTGTGTGTCTGTGTGCATGTGTGTGGTTTTGTCAGTTTTACTATAAAAACAGGTACAGGTAGGAGGTACTGCGGTTGCTATCAATGCTTCCTGGTAACTTAGCTTTTGAGAAGAATCTGTTTTATGGGGTGAAAAAATAATCGCCTTTGACAGATACGCTTAACCAGTAGTATGTGCGACCCACGATTTGTGAGTTTGAGTGTGTGTGTTGTGTGCGTGTACCTGCTTCTGTGTGGTTTTGTCAGTTTTACTATAAAAACAGTTAAACATCAGTTATTTGTGAAGTGGGAATATTCTGGTCATTTTGATCCCTGATCAACATTTAAAAGAAACAGAGCAACTCCAGTGTTTTCCTCCATAACATCCTTTCAGCAAATGGGACTAAGTTCCTTGCTGAAGCAGATTGCCCTTTAATGAACTGCTTGCAATACGCAATAACAGATATCACCGGGCGGCTTTCGGTCAATGATAAACCAGCGTCTCAAGAGGTGAAAAAAATGGGACATACTGCGGTTGCGATAAATGCTTTCCTGTAACTCGGCTTTTGAGAAGAATCTGTCATGGGAGGGACAAGTGAGTGAGGCGGGTGCATTGAGCTGGGGCGGGACGGAGGGGGGCGAGGAAGCGGGTATCTGTGCGAGTGCTTTAAATAATGAAAGGAAAAAAGTGCTTTGAAATCGAGGACCCCCAACCAAGACGGCTTAGGAAACAAAACGTGACAGATAGCATATGCTACTTGTATAAAATATGCACAATAATGACAACAGTGTTGAAGCAATGATGAAGCAAAAGGGAGATGCTAAACTTGGGTGGCCTCATTGTGCCAGCCCGTAAATCCCAACCGATGTATATATCTGAACGGATCTATCTGAACTGATGTATATATCTAAGCCAATCTATTTAAACCAATATATATATATATATATATATATATATATATATATATATCTAAACCAATGTATATCAACCAATATATATATCTCAACCAATGTATATATTTGAACAGATGTATTCAAACCAATGTACTGTATATATCTGAACGGATGTATCTCAACCAATGTATATATATCAGAATGGATCTATGCAAATCAATTTATATATATATCAACCAATGTATATCAACCAATACAGTATTCCCTCATCGATCGTGGGAGTTGCGTTCCAGAACCCCCCACGAAAGGTGAAAATCTGCGAAGTATCAACCATATGTTTATATGGTTATTTATATATTGTCATGCTTGGGTCACAGATTTGCACAAAAACACAGGAGGTTATAGAGAGACAGGAACGTTATTCAAACACTGCAAACAAACATTTGTCTCTTTTTCAAAAGTTTAAACTGTGCTCCATAACAAGACAGAGATGACAGTTCCGTCTCACAATTAAAAGAATGCAAACATATCTTCCTCTTCAAAGGAGTGCGCATCAGGAGCAGAGACTGTCAGAGAGAGAGAGAGATAAAAGCAAACAATCAGAAATCAATAGGGCTGTTTGGGCTTTTAAGTATGCAAAGTACCGCCGGACAACGCAGCTGCTAGGAAGGGAGCAATGTAAAGGTAGCCTTTCAGCATTTTTTTAGAGGAGCGTCCGTATCATCTAATGGTGTGAACAGCCCCCCTGCTCACACCCCCTCCGTCAGGAGCAGAGAATGTCAGAGAGAGTGAGAGAGAGACAGAGAAAAACAAAACAATTAAAAATCAATACGTGCCGTTCCAGCTTTTAAGTATGCGAAGCACCATGCAGGAAGCATATCGCTTGACAAACCAGCTGCAAAAAAGGGAGCAACGTGAAGATAATCTCTCAGCATTTTTAGATGAGCGTCTGTATCGTCAAGTAGACGTTGTTTTTAAAATAGGTTATATTATGGAAATAAAGCATATGTGTAGTAGAGGGGCACAAATTGTACTTCCTGATAATCTAACATAATCAGCAATCATTATTTACCAAAGCTGTGAATTTTAAGGTGCCTATGAAGTTATGTCCAAATTTCCTACTAAATTAAAAAACACAGAAATAAAAGTGTGCACTAATTTGTGTCAAGAATTAAAATGTAAGAAATCCTGTCCCCCCTCCTTTAACCGCCACCTTATCGTGGTGGAGGGGTTTGCGTGTCCCAATGATCCTAGGAGCTCTGTTGTCCGGGGCTTTATGCCCCTGGTAGGGCCACCCAAGGCAAAGTGGTCCTAGATGAGGGATGAGACAAAGAGCGGTTTAAACAAACCTCCTATGATGAAAAAACAATTTTGGACGGCGTTTTCCCTTGCCCAGACGCGGGTCACCGGGGCCCCACTCTGGAGCCAGGCCTGGAGGTGGGGCTTGATGGCGAGCGCCTGGTGGCCGGGCCTGCACCCATGGGGCTCGGCTGGGCACAGCCCGAAGAGGCAACGTGGGTCCCCCTTCCCATGGGCTCACCACCTGAGGGAGGGGCCAAGGAGGTCGGGTGCAGTGTGAGTTGGGTGGTGGCCGAAGGCGGGGACCTTGGCGGTCCGATCCTCGGCTACAGAAGCTGGCTCTTGGGACATGGAATGTTACCTCTCTGAAGGGGAAGGAGCCTGAGCTAGTGCGCGAAGTTGAGAGGTTCCGGCTAGATATAGTCGGACTCACCTCGACGCACAGCTTGGACTCTGGAACCAATCTCCTTGAGAGGGGCTGGACTCTGTACCACTCTGGAGTTGCCCCCGGTGAGAGGCGCCGAGCGGGTGTGGGTATACTTATTGCCCCCCGACTTGGAGCCTGTACATTGAGGTTTACCCCGGTGGACTAGAGGGTAGCCTCCCTTCGCCTTCGGGTGGGGGGACGGGTCCTAACTGTTGTTTGTGCGTATGCACCGAACAGCAGTTCGGAGTACCCACCCTTTTTGGAGTCCCTGGAGGGGGTGCTAGAGGGCATACCTTCTGGGGACTCCCTCGTTCTGCTGGGAGACTTCAATGCTCACGTGGGCAATGACAGTGAGACGTGGAAGGGCGTGATTGGGAGGAATGGCCCCCCCGATCTGAACCCGAGCGGTGTTTTGTTATTGGACTTCTGTGCTCGTCACGGATTGTCCATAACAAACACCATGTTCAAGCATAGGGGTGTTCATATGTGCACTTGGCACCAGGACACCCTAGGCCTCAGTTCGATGATCGACTTTGTGGTCGTATCTTCGGACTTGCAGCCACATGTCTTGGACACTCGGGTGAAAAGAGGGGCGGAGCAGTCAACTGATCACCACCTGGTGGTGAGTTGGCTTCGATGCTGGGGGAAGATGCTGGTCAGGCGTGGTAGGCCCAAACGTGTTGTGAGGGTCTGCTGGGAACATCTGGCAGAGCCCCCTGTCAGAAGTAGCTTCAACTCCCACCTCCGGCAGAACTTCGACCACATCCCGAGGGAGGTGGGGGACATTGAGTCCGAATGGGCCATGTTCCGTGCCTGTATTGTTGAGGCGGCTGACCGGAGCTGTGGCCGTAAGGTGGTCGGTGCCTGTCGTGGCGGCAATCCCGGAACCCGTTGGTGGACACCGGCGGTGAAGGATACCGTCAAGCTGAAGAAGGAGTCCTACAGGACCCTTTTGTCCTGTGGGACCCTGGAGGCAGCTGATAGGTACCAGCAGGCCAAGCGGAATGCGGCTTTGGTGGTTGCTGAGGCAAAAACTCGGGCTTGGGAGGAGTTTGGGGAGGCCATGGAGAACGACTTTCGGATGGCTTCGAGGAGATTCTGGTCCACCATCCGGCGTCTCAGGAAGGGGAAGCAGTGCAGTGTCAACACTGTATATGGTGGGGATGGTGTGCTGCTGACCTCGACTCGGGACGTTGTGGGTCGGTGGGGGGAGTACTTCGAAGACCTCCTCAATCCCATTAACATGCCTTCCAATGAGGAAGCAGAGCCTGGGGACTCAGAGGTGGGCTCCCCCATCTCTGGGACTGAGGTCACCGAGGTGGTCAAAAAACTCCTTGGTGGCAGGGCCCCAGGAGTGGATGAGATTCGCCCGGAGTTCCTCAAGGCTCTGGATGTTGTAGGACTGTCTTGGTTGACACGCCTCTGCAACATCGCATGGACATCAGGGACAGTGCCTCTGGATTGGCAGACCGGGGTGGTGGTCCCCCTCTTTAAGAAGGGGGATTGGAGGGTGTCTTCCAACTACAGAGGGATCACACTCCTCAGCCTCCCTTGAAAAGTCTATTCAGGGGTCCTGGAGAGGAGGGTCCGTCGGAAAAGTCGAGCCTCGGATTCAGGAGGAACAGTGTGGTTTTCGTCCTGGTCGCAGAACAGTGGACCAGCTCTACACCCTTAGCAGGGTCCTGGAGGGTGCATGGGAGTTTGCCCAACCAGTCTACATGTGTTTTGTGGACATGGAAAAGGCATTCGACCGTGTTTCTCGGGGAATCCTGTGGGGGGTACTCCGAGAGTATGGGGTACCGGCCCCCCTGATAAGGGCTGTTCGGTCCCTGTACGATCGGTGCCAGAGCTTGGTCCACATTGCCGGCAGTAAGTCGAACCCGTTTCCAGTGAGAGTTGGACTCCGCCAGGGCTGCCCTTTGTCACCGATTCTGTTCATAACTTTTATGGAGAAATTTCTAGGCGCAGCCAGGGCATTGAGGGGGTCCGGTTTGGTGGGCTCAGGATTGGGTCACTGCTTTTTGCAGGTGATGTTGTCCTGTTTGCTTCATCAGGCCGTGATCTTCAGCTCTCTCTGGATCGGTTCGCAGCCGAGTGTGAAGCGGCTGGGATGAGAATCAGCACCTCCAAATCCGAGACCATGGTCCTAAGCCGGAAAAGGGTGGAGTGCCCTCTCAGGGTTGGTAGCGAGATCCTGCCCCAAGTGGAGGAGTTCAAGTATCTCGGGGTCTTGTTCACGAGTGAGGGAAGAATGGAGCGTGAGATCGACAGGCAGATCGGTGCGGCATCCGCAGTAATGCGGGCGCTGCATCGGTCTGTCGTGGTGAAAAAGGAGCTGAGCCGCAAGGCGAAGCTCTCAATTTACCAGTCGATCTATGTTCCTACCCTCACCTATGGTCATGAACTATGGGTAGTGACCGAAAGAACGAGATCGCAAATACAAGCGGCTGAAATGAGTTTCCTCCGCAGGGTGTCTGGGCTTTCCCTTAAAGATAGGGTGAGAAGCTCAGTCATCTGGGAGGGGCTCAGAGTAGAGCCGCTGCTCCTCTGCATCGAGAGGAGTCAGATGAGGTGGCTCGGGCATCTGATCAGGATGCCTCCTGGACGCCTCCCTGGTGAGGTGTTCCAGGCACGACTAACCGGGAGGAGGCCCCGGGGAAGACCCAGGACACGCTGAAGGGACTATGTCTCTCGACTGGCCTGGGAACGCCTTGGGATTCTCCCGGAAGAGCTAGAAGAAGTGGCCGGGGAGAGGGAAGTCTGGGCATCTCTGCTCAAGCTGCTGCCCCCGTGACCCGACCTCGGGTAAGCGGGAGACAATGGATGGATGGATGGATGGATGGAAAAAATCCTGTCCCATAAAGTTCCCCTTCTCCTCATTTGAGTCATTGCCCACCAAAAGGATATGTGCATCACTGAGAATTCATCTGTGAACCACGCAAAGTATATAAAGGGCTTACAGGGAGTCTCAGTCTTACCAAAGAACATTCAATCTGACATTGTGGGGTTTTCTTCTTCTGGAAGGTCCTTTCTGGGATTATCTAGTGGTTCTTGTCACCTTTAACCTAGTAATTATTTTCCAAAAGGACAGACTTGATGCAAACCCTGCCTTTAGAGCCACCTCTTCTTGGTCAGTGTTTGTTTTTGTAATGTCACTTTCTCTGTTAAAGTTGCTATTTCTTTGGTCCCAAGTTGTGACCCCATAATGTCTAAAATAATCACTTTATCTGAGACACTCAAATTATGTAATTGAAGATTTTACTGAATAAGAAGAATAGCTGATCCTCTTTGTTTAGATTTGTAGGGAGTGTTCACTATAATCAAATAACTCTTTGAATACCCTAAAATCAAACACAGAATGGTCTTTTTTGTTATCTCATAGCCATATTGAATCTTAATGACTGGATGAGCATCCCTTCTAGACTGACATCTGCCAGGACAGGCTTTGGCAAAGTGAGATAATACAAGTCTGAAAATAAATCCTGGATTGGCAGTTGAAGGTATACAGCAGGTTTGACTCAACTACAGGCTTTTCATATTATTATTTCAAGTCTTTCCATCTTTTTTAAAGCTTGATCATGTGTTATTGACAAGATATGCATCATATTAACTTCTAAAAACTAAGTTGCCACCCATAAAGCACCACCTTATGACAAGTTATTTTTGCTCTTCTGAGCTTGTTCAAAAGATTGTTTAAACTCCTGTGAAACACAAGTCAATTTAGAGTCCTCAGGTTTGTGAGGTTTGTCTTTGTGGATTTCTCTCTGGGTGCTTCCACCCACATTACAAAATTGTGTGGGTCAAGTTAATTGGAGTCTCTATATTTACCAAGTATGAGTGAGTGGGGCCGTGTGCATGACTTCCCAATTGTTTATTTAATATCAATTAATTCCAATACACTTTATTTTTTGCTTGCATTTCACAGTGAATATTAGAAACTGTGCCTGTTTTATGCTATGTGGGTGTCATAAATGATATAGTGTTGACGTGTAACTGTTTGTGGTGTGATTTGTGCTAATTATATTTTGTTATATTTATGCCTATTACACATCAATTTCTCTTTTATCGTATTTTGCCTGTGGGTTATCCTTATGAGCTGGTATTTCAAAGGAAGACTATGTCAGAGAGGGACATTTTTTTGTGCACTGGGTGGTTCCATTAGGCACCCATTGTTGGGACTGGGGGTGAGAAGTTAAAAGGCTGTCTGCAGGATGTAGGTATTTGCCGTATTGCAAAGGAGTCACTTTGGCTGGTTGAGATTACAAACAATACCAAGTTGTGATAACAGAACTGCTCATTCCTTGGAGGATGTCTGTATTTACCTGAAATTAACGTGTTTGACAATATTGGTTTCTAATCAGCAGATCTGTATTCATTAATGGTCGGTAACAATACATTTTTGTTAACTTGTGTTTCATTAATTGTTAAACCCAGGAAATTTAGATGTGCCATTGATTAAACTGACTGTCCAGGACCGACAACGGCAAAGACTAAAGGAGATTTAAACTCCTGGGCAGGAGAAGGCAGAGAAGGGGCGGTCAACTGAGAACTCTGCCAAGACACTCGGACAGAGCACAGGGGCTTGTAGACAGACAAGGGTACCTGGCTGGCACAACGTGAAGCACAAGGACAGCAACACTTACTTCCAGGGAGGAAGAGACAGCTCCACAAGGAGACGCCAGTTGTGGGTCCAGCGAGAGAGGGAAGCCACATGAAAGGACCAAGCAAAGCTGGCAGACGAGAAATGAGGCGTCCCTAGGTCACAGCAACACAAGGAGCCCAGAGTGGGAAAAAAAGGAACGACGAAGAGACGCTGACAGGGATTCAACGATTTGACTCAACTTCTGTTGGGTAAATGAGTGACCGGTGAACAGAGTGCATCCATGGACAGTTGAACAATTAAGTGTTGGGGTAATACAGTGCGCAAACTGGACTCTGCACCACTAAAGGTTGTATCCTCCAATTCTTGTTTTTAATGGATTTTTAGAGTGTGGACTGTGTGTTTTCCATTTAAAAAAAGGAAATTCGTTCCTAATATGTTTAGATATTGTTATGTTCATTTATCTTTTAATGTACTTTATATTGTTTTGTGTAATAGAACTTACTGTTGCTTTTTTCTGAAATTACTGTTGTGTCTTTCATTGTGTGTTTACTCACCACCCAGTTTAAAGAAACCTGTGTGCTATTATCAGTAAATTTCAAGAGTTCCCAGTCTCTTAATAAAATTGGGTGGCGTAGTCAGATATTTTAATGGTGACGAAGTTAGATTACCTGTAAGTGTGACCAGACACCTGTCACAACTATCCAGTTTCAACACACAAAAGGCTTCTTACTAAACCTAAATATGTATTGGTGGTTTGTAATCTGGGAAATCCAGTTGGTTTTACGGACCTTCGTAATTCTAATTCTGCAGAGTATATATTACAATCTCAATATTCAGGTCTTCTTAAGATTCTAGTGATAAATAAAATGGATGGAGACAAAGCCGTTAGCTATAAACCCCCCAAACTCTGTACGATATATCTTCCAGTGTTCGAGGTGCTCTGCACTGCCTGTTTTTAATAAGAGAATCAGATTATAGAGTGAAGTTGGGGAAAGCAAGCTAACAAGTCATAAGCAGGTCAGCAAGAATCTAATAAACTAAGTCCAGAATGAAAGACGAAAAAAATGTAGTGAAAGATGAGGGTGAGAAGGTCGAAATCCAGAATAATATATGTAACTGGGCCAAAAGAAAAAAAGCAAATTGTAGTCACAAACAAGAAAGATTTTAGAAGTAAAGAGCCTGTCAAATCAACAAACAAACATACTGCTGAGTCTTTTTGGTGAATCAAAATTTGGACAACCAGAAAGTCCAAAGGGCTGATCTGTATACCCCTTGACCAATATCACACAGTCCATTACCCCTGATATCACCGCTAACAACCACATAGCAACTGTCAACATTAAAATCCAAAAATGGCAGTGTTCATAGAAAAAAACAAAATGGCGCCACGGGATAATACAAAATGTGACTATTTGATTCTTGTACTTCAAAAATCTCCAGAACAATGAATGAACTAGTTTTAGAGTCTAAGGAAGCAGTATAAAAAATTTAAAATGAGAGTCAAATCATGATAGGGTTCCATTTGTTGAAATATTACAATCAAGAATAAAGACTCCTTATTATAGCCTTATCAGAGCTACTGCTAAAGCCATTCATATTGTGTTTTAGTATGATCTCTCTGTGGTACCCAGGTATCCGCAGCTTTGGCATCACCCGTTTCTCAGAGCACAAATAGTCATGAATGTGATAGACTAGTGAAATGAAAAAAACAGAACATCAGAATTTATGCATAAGTGCTTTTATTACAAACATCCCAATAAATAAAAAGCGTGGCACAGTTAATTTTCATTACCATGGTAGCAAGACCAATGAGCTTTCAGTTTGCTACTTTAGAGCCGTTTTCAGGGTGTTATGGAGGCACAGGCTTGGGACTTTAAGCCACCAGGGTTGCTGCTTCAGTTCCTGCATTTAATTCACTAAGTGACCCTGATCACGTTGCATAGTTGTCTGTGCTCCAAATGTAAAAAAAAAATGTCTCTAAGTACTCTAAGCTAAAATTAAAAACAATAATGGAGCTGACTTCTCTTCCACTTTTCAGTTTTGTCCATGACTACAGTACTGTGTGATGTTGCAGGGTTCATTTTGTACTATTCCTTCTGGCTATTTGTGAAACTCACAAAAACTCCTCCTGGTAGGGGGTGCGGGGGAACAGAAGGAGTGAGAAGAATGGATTAGGTTCAACTAAACATTTGCTCAGACTGAGTATTTGAGAATAAACTCTGCTTGATTTAACTTTCTTTATAGGCTGCACTGCCTAAGCAGTTACAGCAGCAGAAATGATCAGCTGTCACACAACTCGAGCCATCTCATTAGGAAACCTTGACTTACTCAAATTCCAATTAATGTGTTATTGTTCTCTAATAGAGGCCCACTCAGCCTCCCACAGAAGCACGTCTTGTAAAATTATACGTTTGAATCTGACGCTCTGGCACCCTAGTGCGGAGCACAGCAGTCACTCATTCCCACGCGGATGCACTGCTCTGCCTCCTTTGTTTCTTTGCTTGATGCACCCCGTTGATTAAAAAGCTGTCCACATTTTAAAAAACATATATTTGAAAAATGGAATTATGAAGCCTATCTTAATATGTGGTTTGGAAAGGATTATACATTTGTATTTGCAAAAAGACATTTTAGTTTTTGTCACTTTTCTCTAGCGTTATTCTTTCCAAATCAGATGGTGAATATCCTCTGTTTGTTCAGTTTTATAAACATTCTGAATAGTTCTTCTTTGACACTTTATGCCAATACAGAAAGTTTTGATTGAATTTTATTCTAAGAGATAAGAAACTGCAGTCTGAAACTAGGAGTCTGTACTGCAGATCACAAACAAGTGAAATCATTGGGTAAGCAGGATTGTAACCTAAGAAGAGAAAATGACAGTGAGCCTGTGACCAAAGGAAAAGGAGTCTGCAGTTTCAGCACTGTGTTCTGCCAAAAACAACGCCATCTCATTATGATATGACAGAAGAGGCAATGAGGCCCAGGAGTAACACATCTTATAGAGTTAGTGTAGGGTTGTGTCAGCATGCATCTGAAAAGGAAAACAAAGGTTTAAGGTTATTTCCAAGCTTAAAACGTAAGAAGTTTAAAGAGACAAAATTTCAGCTGTATAGCCTTCAGCAGGTGTGCAACTGGAAAGGAGAAAGCAGGAAACATATGCAGGAGTGGAATTAGGGAACAAAGTCAGGGCAGATGAAAGGAGAAAAGGTGAGAGTAAGTGTTAAAAAGCTGCTTTTAGAAAAGATGAAGAGAGAGATAAATAAAATAGGTCGTCATTAAGATCTGGATTAATATGTGATCCCAGATTGAGAATTAGCTTAGCTACTTCTGTTTTTCTTTAAATGGTATCTATGAAGCTCTGTGAAAGAACACAGAGAGATGAGTGTGGCTATGATCAAGTGTTCTACAAAAGGCTTGGTAAGGTCTTTGATTTTAACAGCTCAAACATGTTTCCTGAAACGGTCTGCCATTCACCTTCCTGTTTCACTTATGTAGATGGCTGGATACTTCCTATAAGAATTACAGTAAATACGATTTTAGGTAGGCAAGAGGCCCGTTGTTTAATTTTGAATTTACCACAGGGTATTGTTCATGACATATTTGAAAGTGGCACAGCACCTACTGTTACAGCTCAAAATGCCTGGAGAGAAATTAAGGATTTCCTGTGTGAACAGAGCTCCAGATAAACAGTTTTTGTTGTGTAGGTTAACCCTCAAGGGAGGATTTTGAAAAAGGATCCTGTGGAAGGATCAGTCTGGAAAATGAGGAGATTTTGTTTGTATGACAGAGGGTGGAATTGGAGGGCCAGCAAGATATGGGTTTCATTACTGGGGTTCCTCCTAGTCTCAATATCCATGTGAGCCCTAGAATCAAGCCCCTTTACCTGTGTGCATTCTGATGAAGAGACCATCTGACCCAGGATGTGAGTTTTCCAAGCAGATCCCGACTCAGTGTAAAGACACACATATGCTGAAATTCATTAGAGAGGCATAATAAAAGGAGTCCCACTAATGTTCACTCTTGGGGTCAAATTACTTCAACTGCCTGTACTCTACTAAGGAAACCATGAGACTATGGGGGTGAAAGGCTTTACATTAAAAGATACTCAGTTCCAAATGACCAACAGGAATGGCGCCTTGCCTCCTTGATGGCTTTTGGAGAAAGCATGTCATCCAGGAGTTGCAGGGTTTTACACTCAAAGACCCAGATAGGTACAGAAAATGACACCATATGATTCCTGGGGATAGACTTACTATCTTCTTTGTAAAAGAAGATACCAGATGGTTCCAAAATTGAACAGTTTAACAGCCAGAATGCACACAATCACTTCCTGTGATTTACATCCCCATTTTACATTATGCCTGCCAAAAAAGTAAATGTGAGATGAGGAGAACTACATTTAAGATGCTGATTTTTGTTCACCTATGGACAAATGAGGAGCTACTTTCTAAAACCACACTGCCCTATTTTAGTAATTTTTGAGATGAATGATCGATCAGTTCTTTTAAAATATATTTAGCTGATCAGTGTTCTGAATTAGAACATCACTCATTATCTTAAATGTAGCTACAGATGCTAAAAGGACTTTGTGATATAGCGGGTCCACAGCTTAGAATGACAGGACAGTTTAAAATAAATAATCACCGCATTCTTCGCTTTAAGAGGGGGCGTGGTAGTGTGGCTGGAGCGGTTCTCGGATGCGGAATGGTGCAGGTGTTTCCTCGCTTAAGTGCGCAGGTGAGGAATCGTCCATATCTGTAATTGATGCCATGAACTGCTAATCACTGCACCTGTGTCACATCCCCATTATAAATAGGAGAAGCGCAGAGGGGGAGAAGAAAGATCAGAAAAGTGAACGGAGGTTGGAGGAGGAAGAAGAGAAAGCTGGAATCTGAAAGCCGGTGCGTGAGTGAGTGAGTGAGTGAGTGAGTGAGTGAGTGAGTGAGTGAGTGAGTGAGTGAGTGAGTGAGTGAGTGAGTGAGTGAGTGAGTGAGTGAGTGAGTGAGTGAGTGAGTGAGCATGAGAGTGAGGGCAGGCTTGCTGATAAGAGCAGGCAGCTGTGAGGAGAGCCCCTCAGGAGTGTTAGGCCGACAGTCGGGGGCAGCAAGAAGCGGTCTGTCCTGCTGAGCACTTTAGAGGAGCAGGAGTGACCAGAAGGTGGTTGGCGCGCTGCATAAGGCCACAGAAGGCAGTGGGAGTCAGAGACTTGGGAGGTGTAAGCCTCAGCGTGAGCACCCTGGTCACTGGGGAACCCAAGTCTTGGTCTGGTGAGAGCCCTATGGAGCCAGGGACTGAAAAGCGAACAGACTAGAAGGCCTGGATGGGAGAAGCAGGAAGCAGCTGAATAAGGCACTGGGTTTTATTTTTAAAGGACTGCTTCTAGCCATTATTTTATCCTCGTTTTAATGGATTTATTTATTCGATTTTAACCTCCACATTTCACTTGTTTTTAATGGATTATTTATTTATGGAGATTTTGATTGCACTGCACTATTTATTTGGACACTGGTTTTGCTGTTTTAATAAAAGCACTGTTTTGTACTTTTGCACCTTTTCCCTTGCTTCGTTTTAGTGTCCTCATTGTCAAGCTCATCTGGTTACATTACTGATGGTGTCGGGTTCAAGAGGATCCCTGAAAGAATGATGGGAGCATGAAGCAGAACCGAATCATTACAGACTTCTGCTGGTTTTGGAAAGAGAGTCCTCAGCTCACCTGAGAAGAGATCATAATGTTAAAGGGGTGATTACTCTCACCTCTCAACTCTTCATCAGATTCCTAGTAAAACACAAGACCCATAAGTAAGATTTTTGGCATTCTTGGGTATTCCCAAAGGAAGCCTGGTTTGTGGGCCAGCAGGTAAAGGCTTATCCATACTGGTCAATAACTCCATACCAGTCTCCAGGCCAAGACTCTGCATCAACTTATAGGTTTTGAGAAAAGTTAGGTTTTCAAATAGCTTAAAGCTTTCAAAGGATGTCTTATGAATTGTATTAAGCATATTTGAGGATATTGTGTTACAAATAAAAAGGAACCAATTAACTAGGAGCATGTGTTGTAAAAACCAAACTTTTTGGAGAACATTGACCCCAATGCACAGTTCATTTCTGCTGAGGCACTGAGACATGGATATGAAAAGCTGAAAAATGAGAAGAAAGTCAATGTTTTTATTCGTGTGTAAACTGAAATGAATCCGACTCAAAGAAAAAAATTTAGCCAGGCTGAGTTTTCAGTTAACTCTAATGAGCTTTTTCGAACACTAAACTCAGTTAGGGTCTAGAGCTATTTAGACTCTGTTTTGTTAGAATTTGTTGAATCTTACAATTATTTATTTTTTTAATATGTGATTTTATTTGTTTACATTTTATGCTTAGAAAATTGTGTTCATGACATCAGTAGAGCAAGCAGCAGAGTGTTGCTGTTGTTGGGAACCACCATCTTGGAGAAAGACACCAAACCATAAGCAGGTGGGTGCCACCATTTTTGGACAACATTTGCATGGCTGTAGTCATATAGGTTATGGTTGCAATGTCCTTTTCCAGTAAAGTGACACAAAGGTCATAGTAATATATTGTGTCATCAACCCACCCTTATAAAATGATATCCAACTATTGGATCCTTTCTTAAAACAAACTTTGTGGTAGGGATAGATAGGGGAATGAGACTGAAGAGAGTGTTCTGTTTCTTTAGGGTTTTGAATTTTTCAACTCATATAAGATTGCGCTTATTTAAGAATGAAAACTCTTGAGAAATGTTTTCAGGAGGTGGATTTTGTTGGGCAATTTGAACAAACAAAAGTAAATTGAGTTATGACAAATCAGAGCTCAAAAGCCAGAATTGAAGTAATACATTGAGAGCATCTTCTCCTGGAATGGTTTCTGATTTGCACCAAATGCTGCCTGGGTGACTACATTAATGTTCAGCCCAGATAAGATTGGTAAATCTGTAAATGAGTATATCCATTCATAATCAATGAGCTCAAAAAAACACATTATGACAGAGTACAGTATTACCTCAGTTAACGTAGTAAGGACTTTAGTTCCTTACAAGAAGCCTTGTTATTGGAGATAGATTTGCCATAGGAGGAATATGGATAAGTATTGTAACAGCCTCACTTTTTGGGGTCGTGGAGCTCATACCATCTCCTGTCATGGCTAGCCTTCAGTGCCCTGGCCATTACAAAGATTTTTCAAGGCTATTTCCATGCAGTTTCACATGCTCTCATCTCCCACTTCCACCACCTGCATGTTCACGCCACCAGCTCCTCCTCGCATCTCAGTTAGGATTAGAGGCAATGCCATCTGCTTCACTTTCCCTAATTCTGTGAGACACTCCAAGGCAGCATTCTTAAGGAGACTCTACGGTGGCCACATACTTATGGACAATGGACTTTAGCAATAGAGAAGAATGTTTGAAATGCTTGGAAGGTAAGTGATGTTCATCCATGTCCACCCTTACACACTTCATATCAAGCATTTCTTTTCTTCAGTTTCTACCTCTTTTATAATCTGCATTTTAGTATCTAAAGATATCGTGTTAACAAGAATTACTCATAGATGCTTTGAAATTGCTTCAGTTCTTTTTGTCTGTGACCTCCTGACTGAGAAAAACCCTATATATGATATACCATTTCACTCATCTTGATATCTAATTATGCAACACCTTCCCACATAAACCCTTCTTTTTTGGCATTGTAGAACCAAAAAATCCTCATTTTTTGACCATATTTTGTGCAGGAAAAACACCATTATGTGTAAAACAATAAATATCTTTAAAACATTATCAGAAGGACTTATAGTTGTGCATTTCACATCAGCTGACCCCAGGGGTTCACTACTTAATGATATATAAGATGTTCAAATTACTACTTTTCACAAAAGTTTGAGAAAATGGTTAATGAGTAGGTAATATATGCAGGTGGAGTGTCATTAAATGTTATTTCGATTTTAGTTGCTGATCACCAAAATGTTAATCTTTTAGACATTTGATTTTTTATGGGTGGTCCTAGCCCTCTAAGAGCCAATCCCACAAGGTTAAAATGACAAATTTCAGACTTAAGCATATGGGGTGTCCTTTTAAACTATTTCAAGGTCAGTGATTATGAATATGATGTTATTTTTGATCATTGATCCTCCACTAGGGATCTAGCCCTCTGTGGACTTCTATCAGTAGATGAAAAATGACAGATTTCTATTACAATTCAGAATATTTAGACCTCAAACATTTACATTGGAGAACATATTTCAATATTTAAAAAATCTAATAAACTATTCTAGTTTATTATGGATGTCTACCTGATGGTTAATCATTACATTTCTTATGAACACCCCAAATCAGGGTGGCTTATATTAATTCAAAATTTTTGATTATGTTTTCATGACATATTGGGTAAATTATATTTATTATTTATAAAAAATATTATTTTAAGCACAGTGTGCATGAAATAACTAAGCATTCACATATAAAAAGTCTCCATTCAACAGTTCATATAATATCAACTAAAGAATCGACAAAACAGTTGCGCAATGACTAGAGCACTGTAGTGGACTGGTACTTGAATTTGTGCATGCACCATAGCGTTTTCTGTGCTGACTTTGTTATAAACAACTTTTGCTATCAGTGGATTTGTTAACTGAGGAATTATAGTACATGACATTTACAAGTTCTTTCCGTTCTCTTAACATGCTTTATCCAATTAACGGTCCCAGTTGGCACTGGTCTCTCCTGTTATCATTGGACTTAAGTCAGTAACCAACACTGAATTGGGTGCAAATTCATCCCAGACCACAGTGTGACCAAACGAGTGGCCCACCCACTTACATTGGGTCAATTTAGAGCCATTATTTAAACCATCTCAAAAGATCATGAATAAGCTCCTTGATAAATAAGCAATTCCCACATCCAATTCAATTGAAATAAGCATAAATTTAATGTTATAAAGATTTTTTTAATTTTTTTTATTTGGCTAACACCTCTATCCAAGGCAGCTTAAAACATTTAATATACAATTGATTGCATTTCTTTTTGCTTTTCCACTGGCAGAGAAAGTGACTTGTTCATAGTCACACAGTGTCAGAAACCGGATTTGAACTGACAAACTCAAGGTTTGAAGTCCAAAGCCTAAACCGCTACCCCTAATAAGATCTTGCATTGACTGAATTTTAGCAATTTCATTACAGTCCAGCTAAGAATTGCCTTTATCTTTTCAAAAGCGAGACTGAAATAAATTCATCATCACTGCTATTTTACAGTTCCTGCTCAATGATTCATGCATAATGCATGAGCT
This sequence comes from Erpetoichthys calabaricus, assembly GCF_900747795.2. Taxonomy (NCBI): domain Eukaryota; kingdom Metazoa; phylum Chordata; class Cladistia; order Polypteriformes; family Polypteridae; genus Erpetoichthys; species Erpetoichthys calabaricus. The sequence continues at coordinate 143,286,961 of NC_041397.2, read as the reverse complement.
TCACTTTCTTTGATTACCTATTTAACCTTTTTCTTTTCGAGTGTCTATGTTTATTTTCTTTTGGCACATAGTATGAGAAATATTTGTGATTGTATCAAAATAATTTGTCTGTAGTGGTTAAGCAGTGTTTAGTGTTGCTGCCTCTCAATCTCCAAAGATCAGAGTTTAGTTCTTGGTCTGGTCATTTTCTTGATGTGACCATGTGGATTCTTTTTCTTTCTACTTTGCTCCCACATCCCAAGAAATGTGTAAGTTAAGTTGAGTAAGTTTTAATGAATGGGACTTGTAATCCAATGGCATTCCATATGGTAGAGTTTCTCAAAGTATGGGTCGTATTTTGGGTCATGGGTTGCTGCTGATGGGTCGTGTAGGTTCACCACTCACTGTTGTATTTAACAGGAATGGGTTGCATATGGCAAGTGTCTTGCGATTAGTTGACATGAGATGTTTAAGCAATCAACATTAACAATGGCTGTGATTCTCCAGGGGGACCCCCCTCTTCTATGTCTGTTGGAGGTAATTCTCCAAGGGGTCCTCCCAATCTGATGGTCATTATGGATTGAGTGTCAAAGACATTAAGAAGATTGGTTCGCAAGAAGAAAGAAAGAGTTTAAGAGTTTAAATTAGATGTACAGTTGACCACCAAATAGCAATGTGTGGAACTCATGAAGACAAAGAAAATGGAAAGAAGGAGCATATGAGAGTATAGCTGTACCTCACCACTACACCATTTTTTTCCACCCAATTTACATTACACCTGCAAACACCTGATCTCAGACTGATTCCTGCATATCCCTATACTTGTTTCCTCCTTTCTGTGTGCTCTGGAAGCAGCTGGAAGAAAACCTGCTGAATCTTGGAAAGCCTGCAACTGCCACTTCATAGTAGCGTGTGCATTCTCTCATCTCTGGTAAATAAAGCTCAAGTGGCCATCTTCATGTATTTTATTGGAACAATGTGCCTTTTGTCAGCATCCCAACTGGGGCGGGATGCTGGTGCATATTTTAGTAATTTGATCTTAGCTTAATGCTGAAATTGCTCCCACATTTTACACTAATGGCTCAAATGGCAGCAGACTTATTACACATACATGTATTCATAAGACCTTCTGTGCAATTATAGAGGCCAATTTGTTCAAGTGGAACTGGAGTCTACACAAAGCTATTTCCGGCTCCGTAACTGCTAATGGCGTGCTTCAGGAGTGCCCCCTCAGGCAGGCTAACAAGACCTTGGCAGGGAGCAGCTGGTGAGCCCCTCTTTTAAAATCGATTAAAAGTGAGAAGCATGTGCACGTTGAGCTACCATGTTCATGGGCAAGGCCCAAAACAATAGTGATGCTTTAAAAATGCTCAAGTGGAATGGTAGCTTAGTGCTGCAGCCTCCGAGCACCAAGAGACAAGGTTTGAGACCCATGCTCAGTATAGGAAGCACATTCTATGGATTCTTCAGTTTTTCTCCCATTGCTGCCATAACAAGTTCTTGTCTCCACATATCTGAATTGGATTAGATGTTGATGGATGAATGCAAGAGGTAATCTCTTTGTTAAGTTTTTTCCGGGGAAATTGCTGACATAATAATTTGTGTGTTTTACTGCATAAATTTCCACAACTCAAGAAGCTATTGAAGCTAATTGTTTTTGATGCTAAGTTCTTTTTGTAACTAAGGTAAGGTTAATTTTTTGCCTGGGAAAGTTAACACGTTAATTTTTGTGATTAAGGTAGCCTGTTTAGCACATTAAAAAGTATTGTCGCATCCAAGGATGGCCATCAGGCAAACACCTCAGACAGTGGTTAGGTCAGGGTGACATTTTCATGTTTTTTGTTTTTTTTTTAATATTATGAAACAATAATACAAGTAAGTTAAGTGTGTGCCTGAAGAATTACTACCATATTTATTTACTACCTTTAAAAAAATTGTGAAATTTTCATTTAAAGATTTAACATTTCGTATTACGCGGTTCACAACAATGCGGCACATATCAATATCAATGCATCTGTGTTCATTTTCTTTGATTTACACATACTGACATAGGTGCAGGGAAGTGGGAGAAAAGGGAGTAGGAAAGGGGATTTATGGCAGTCCTGGTGCAATACTAGAGAAAAGTTGTGAAGGTAAAAATTATGCTGTCTCTTTTTTTCCATTTAATGTTTCTTTAAGAAGATTGAATCAAAGTCATATCACATAAGTGTTAAATAAGTTATCTTTGAGTGGAACTAAAACCAAAATAAGTCTTTAGTATCTCTGTATTTAATTTGCCAGTCTGCCAGCCAACTTACAGACTGCCCTATAATGACAAAATTCTACGAAACAGAAGTGTAATGATTATCCCTATACATGCTCAAGTTTTTAGTATCTTTTCTAATTTATGCAAAGAACACAATATAACCATCCAAGTAATGCACGGTGTCAGTTTTTAAGTGAGACAGTAGCAATGGAAATCTTTTTTTAGTGTGCCAAGGGCAAAGGTAGAGCAGTGTTTTCCAACTGTTGTTCTGTAGTGTCACACGTTTTGTAACCCAAAAAATCCCAAGACACACCAGTTTCCATCTGACCCAGAAGTGCTATGGAATCATATGGACTGAAGGACAGAAGCACTTCCGGGTCAAGGACTATTTAAAGGACTGGTTGAGACCCAGCAAGTGAGCCGGAGTTGGGAGGAAGTGTGACGGAGCTGCTGGGAGTGGAGGATTGATTTATTGTTGATTATTGTTTATTATTATTGATTGGGAATTGTGGAGTGTGCGGTGCTTTGTGCACTTTATTGAAGAATATTAAAGAAATTATTCTTGGTGCTTTTAAACGTGTGTCCTGGACATCTGTCTGGTGGGTTTCCAAGGGCAACAGCACCCCTATTGTCACAAGAGGTATAGGGCTACCAGAATGTATGAACTTTTAAACAATGGAATGTAACTTAGCAGAGTGCTTACAATTAACATCACACTCATCTAAATGTACATTTCCTAGTTAGAAATATAGCTTGATATAGATCATAGGAATTTACAGGTTTCTTAGATAGCATTTCATTTGAATCAAAATTTGCAATTCCTTAATCAAAACATTTGTACTATTTTATTTAGCATTTTCAGCAGTGAATATATTGATACTTTGGGCTCATACTCTACATGGAAAAGACAAATTAGATTTTTTTCATAGTGACCACTATCACATGTGTTTACAAAAAGATTATCAATTATTTAAATGCCCATAGTCCCTCCTTTTGATCAAAATTGGACTTGTACTCCACTTTTAGACTATGTGTTTTGTCTGTTTTTTTGCCTGCTTTCATTCCACTTTTTAACTTGTGTTTTTTGGGTTAGTGTGTTTGTATGTGTTGTTACCATTTTGTGTGCTGTTTGTAATTTTTTTACTTAGACTTAAATAACTTTATTTTGATTTCTTACCTATTTCTCATGGTTCTTCAGTCACTTCTTCCATAGAGAGCACCTCCCTGCTCCCCAGTCATGCAGTTCATCTTCTTTACCTGTAGAATTTGCACAAATTTGGTGCAAATGCCTGAAGTTTTATGTGTCTGGCAAGGTAAAGCAAAAGAGATGGTTGAAAAGTCATGGGCAGAACATTAAAACCAAAAAGCACAATAATTTAAAAAAAACTACAAATTATATTACAGTTGTGTACATTAAAAAATACTGCTTAATCAACAAACATGTTTCAAGTGAGTGTGTCATTATTATACTACCAAGGAAAAGGAGATGTGATTGGACTGTCATAAGCAACCCACTTAAACTGACCACCAAACCATTCGTAATAGAAACCTATCATCATAAATCAACTTTCAAAACAAATTTTTGAGAACTGCTACGCCAGGTTTGGATGAATGGCGGTTCTTTTCAAAATTTAGTCTTATGTCCTTGCACATTTCATCAGGCACCTATTTTAAATCTGACCTTTTTGGATTCCCGACATTGCCCCACTAAGTGCATTTAGCAGTTTGCAGGAAACACTTGTGCTGCTTTTTTCCCTTGAATGATGTGATTTTCATGTTACAATTTACTTAGAGTTCTTTAGCATCCAAATCATGTGCTTGGAGATAAATTGTCAGCTACAGAAGGTTAATTAGGCCAGCGAGTTGCACGGGGACTTGTCTGATGAAGAGTCGCACATTCTTGCTGCTAACTAGCTTTAGACACCAGAAATGTCAACTAGCCATATCTCAATTATAATGTTAATGGGATTACACATTACCATGATTTGTTAATGTTAATCATTGACATCCATTTTGTTTAACTGTCTGTTTAACTCAATTTTTGTGTTTGTGCACTGTATATACTATAAATATTGTATGGCTTTATAATTTACTTTTAGTGCATTATATGAACCTGTAATCAGTGAAGACTGTTATACAAAAATAAACTGAAATAAATGTTTAATTGGAGACTGTACCTAAATATTTTTTTAATTTACTCCAGGATGGCTCACATTCATTCAGTGTACAGAGTCTTTTGGTTTGGATTTCTTACAATCAACAGCAGAGAGAATTTTCTTAAAGAAAACTTTCATGTATGCCCATTTTGAAAATTGATTTATTAAATAGTAGACCTGCAATAACCATTGGATATTCATAAATAGTACAAAATTTAAAAGTATGTAACACTGACAAGAGGCCCACTAAAGATTTGCCAGATGGAAATTTTGTTATGTCGTGGATCAGCAGATTATTTTGTTCAAATTGTAATCCCCAAGTAGGTATTCCCATAGGTAACACAGATTAACTTTTTGAAATGAGAAGAGAATTCTTTGAAATGCAAGATACAGTCATATGAAAAAGTTTCGGAGCCCCTCTTAATTCTTTGGATTTTTGTTTATCATTGGCTGAGCTTTCAAAGTAGCAACTTCCTTTTAATATATGACATGCCATATAGAAACAGTAGTATTTCAGCAGTGACATTAAGTTTATTGGATTAACAGAAAATATGCAATATGCCTCATAACAAAATTAGACAGGTGCATAAATTTGGGCACCCCAACAGAGATATTACATCAATACTTAGTTCAGCCTCTAGAATGCAAATATAACAGCCTCTAGAAGCTTCCGATAGCCTTTGATGAGTGTCTGGATTCTGGATGGAGGTATTTTTGACCATTCTTCCATACAAAATCTCTCCAGTTTAGTTACATTTGATGACTGCCGAACATGGACAGCCTGCTTCAAATCATCCCATAGATTTTCGATGATATTCAAGTCAGGGGACTGTGACGGCCATTCCAGAACATTGTACTTCTCCCTCTGCATGAATGCCTTTGTAGATTTCGAACTGTGTTTTGGGTCATTGTCTTGGAATATCCAACCCCTGTGTAACTTCAATTTTTTGACTGATGCTGGAAAATTATCCTGAAGAATTTGTTGATATTGGGCTGAATTCACTCGACCCTCGACTTTAACAAGGGCCCCAAACCCTGAATTAGCCACACAGCCCCACAGCATGATGGAACCTCCACCACATTTGACAGTAGGTAGCAGGTGTTTTTCTTGGAATGCAGTGTTTTTCTTCCACCATTTTTTGTCTCATGAGTCCAAAGCACTTTGTCCCAAAATGAATCTGGCTTGTCTAAATGAGCATTTCCATACAACAAGTGACTCTGTTTGTGGCGTGAGTACAGAAAGGACTTCTTTCTAATCACCCAGCCATACAGATGTTTTTTGTGCAAATTGCGCTGAATTGTAGAATGATGTACAGATACACCATCTGCAGCAAGATGTTCTTGCAGGTCTTTGGAGGTGATCTGTGGGTTTCCTGTAACCATTCTCACAATCCTGCGCATATGCCGCTCCTGTATTTTTCTTGGCCTGCCAGACCTGGGTTTAACAGCAACTGTGCCTGTGGCCTTCCATTTCCTGATTACATTCGTTACAGTTGAAACTGACAGTTTAAACCTCTGAGATAGCTTTTTGTAGCCTTCCCCTAAACCATGATACTGAACAATCTTTGTTTTCAGATCTTTTGAGAATTGCTTTGAGGATCCCATGCTGTCACTCTTCAGAGGAGAGTCAAAGGGAAGCACAACTTGCAATTGACCATCTTAAATACCTTTTCTCGTGATTGGACACACCTGTCTATGAAGTTCAAGGCTTAACGAGCTAATCCAACCAATTTGGTGTTGCAAGTAATCAGTATTGAGCAGTTACATGCATTCAAATCAGCAAAATTACAAGGGGACCCAAATTTTTGCACAGCCAGTTTTTCACATTTGATTTAACTTCATACAACTAAATACTGCTTTACTAAAAATCTTTGTTTGGATTATACCCCAGTACCTAGGAAATGAAAGACATATCACTATTATCTTTTTTGTTGAAAGTAGAGTAAATTATTATGCAGGCTGAGAGGGGTTCCCAAGCTTTTCATATGACTTTACATATAGTGCCTCTATAAGGTTACTTGCTGCTTCATAGCAAGCAGGAACAAGAACTTTGATGGAGTAATCTAGAAATATATACCTAATGGATGTTAATAAGAAGATTACTTATATCCAGAACTTTTTTGTGAAGACTGGATGGATCCTAAACACTGCATTTGGACATGGTTCACATGAGGGTAGCCCATTTTAATGCTAGAATTATTTCACCGATCATGGAAGACAAGGATCAGCAAAGTGTGGATGCCCCATCCTTTGGTTAAAATAGTCAAAGGATTTTTAAGATGCTAAATCTCACCACCATTTAATTCCTCCAATTTCTAATCTCTCTTTTTCTTGGGAGGGATTGAAAGACTTCATAGTCCATCCACATATGAACAAGGCAGGATATACTCTGGGCAGAAAAGTAATCTAAAATAGACAAACCATTGTGTCATCTAAGATGATCTAGTCTGAGACCCCATGTGACTTTCACCTCACCCCTTCAAATGCATATCATTAGAAGCTGGGTGGTGACAAAGAGGTATAAATAGGATTTGAGAACTCATTCTTCAACAAATCACTAGACAGTTGCACCACATCTGATTTCATTTGGAAGATATACTTTAATTGTTCATGACAGGAATTGAATGTTGTGGTGATTCATATAAAGAGCAAAAAGCAAGCAGTGGAAGAAGGCAAAGAAGTAGGCGGGGTTGGCTAGTGGTCAGAGGTATCCTTCCAGGTCAACGATTTTGAAAATGTAAAGGGTACAGACAGACATGTGACCTCTCTGGCCTCTTCTGAAACCCTCACCTGTAATCCCTTTGAGTTAGTCCCACTGGGCTCAGTTGGATAATCACACTCTTGACAACAATACAATGAAATTCTTTCTTGCATGTTTTCCACAAACTAAAGGAAGTATTACAATACCAACAGCAGGCAAAGAACAGACAACGTTGAACAATCAATGTGGTAAATATCTTAATATTTACAATATTCTTAATATTTAGGATATACACACAAGAAACCCTAATGCACTTTTCAAAGTGAGTAGCTGATGAGTAATCTAATGGCATTTTGAGTGCTAACTTCTTATACCATTTGGCAAAAAGGTTAAGAAAGAAAAAAGACTGTGCAGAATTTCTGACATCTTAGTAGTACAATGTGGCTTTCTAAGGTTCCATCCATCCATCCATCCATTATCTAACCTGCTATATCCTAACACAGGGTCACAGAGATCTGCTGGAGCCAATCCAAGCCAACACAGGGCACTAGACAGGAACAAATTCTGGGCGGGTGCCAGCCCACCACAGTTTCTAAGGTTCCGACGTGTTATATCCTGAACAGAAAGTAACTATGTGGTCAAAATATTCTAAGGCATCTTCACTACTGTTCAAAGTATTTTGAACAAGCACAAAATACAAACACTTATCTGAAGCCTGAACTTCTTTTACATCCCAAAAACATCAAGGCCATGGGCATTAACTATTTCCAGGACCTACATATGTACTTTATCTGTTCACCACAGATTGGTAACATCTGGAAGTAGGGATTGCAATGGAATATTCCATCTCTCTCTCTTCATAGCAACCTTTGAAGTCATCTTAATCAGAGATGGCAAGTGGTAGGTGGGGTCTGGCTCCCAGCAGTTTTTAGGCTTCTCCCACTAAAGTCCTTTGCATAACCAGGCTCATGAAGAGGCTGGATAAGTTTGATTACCTGGGCCAGGATTTCAGAGGGCTTGTAGGCCTATCAACAACATGCCTGCTAAAGGACCAGGGTTTTCAGGAAGCATGCTGCCAAAGGCAACCAGAGAAGACAAGCTTCTGGTTGTGGTTGAAGAGGAAAGGCAAGGTGTGGGAAGTGAGGAACTCATGAGGAAAGTTTAACTGCAGGGGGTGTCAGTGAGACATTCTGAGATAGAGCCGAGCAGAAAGAGATCTACCTGTAAATGTACAGTATAAAAATCTGCATTCTCTTGATCATCCTAACAGGAAAACACACATCATTTGGGATGGCATGCATCATAAAAGGTATTAGGTTATCCAATAAAGAAATAAATGTAAAAATTAAAAGGACATAAACTGAAAGAGTGGAAAAAATTAGGTTCCTCCATCATGAACGGTACTATTTTATAAAAATGTAATATTCTCAAACCCTCATAATACACTTCAGGATTGTAGGGGGGCAGAATCTAAAATCAGTCCTGGATTGAGATCAATCCAAGCTGGACCCCCTGCACAAACACCTCCACTCACATGTGACCATTTTGGAGTTGCCTATTAACTGAACATGCAGTACATATGTATGTTGAGGTATATAGGAAGAGAACATATACAGACACAAGGGCAAGGTGCAAACTCCTCCAGGCAGTGACCTAACACAAAATTTGAATCCAGACTTTTTGGAGGATTTTGGATTTGGAGGAAGGGAGCTGATATTCATCCACAATTGAAGTGCTGTATTATAAAAATTATACACTGAGCAATATGCTTAAAAATTGTGGTCACTCGGAAAAAGAGAGCAAAAGTTTATTCAGAAAGGTGGTATATTATCCAAAAGTTTTATTACTTTAAGGGGTAACACTGCTTCCAAAAACTGAAGCTGGTTGCTTTTCATTTATTTACTGTCTTTGCATTATTCTTCTGGCAACAGAAATCTTACTTGCATACCAATAATTCTGTTTTCTGAATTGAATACAGCAGGTGTCTTTAAGTCTAATGAAAAGCAAGCAACCCGCTAACAACAGAAAGGAATGGGTCCTTTCATTTCTAGTGTACACACACACACGCACGCACACACACACGCACACACACAGAGGAGATAATAACTCCTATCGATTTCTTTTGTGCTCTTTGTGATTACCAAAGCATAAGACACAGCACAGTGATCAGTAACCTGGTCCATACAGGCTAGTCATCGGAGAATCAGCTCCCTGGGAGACTTCTGATCTGTCAATGTGACCTTTGCTTGTGCTTCTTTGGTCTTTCTCACTCTTTCTCGCCATCTCCCTCTCTTTTTTCTGCACAATACTGGGTGAAATTTTTCATTTGCATGTCATTTGACAGAAGTGTGCCCTCATCAGCATTGAGACCGGCAAAGAGAGAGCAACGCTTACCTCCTGACACTCAATTCAATTTCAATTTCAAGTCAATTCATTTTGGTATAGCGCCCATCTCGGCTAATCGCTGCTGTGCTCAGTTCTTGATAACATAGGCAGAAGGACATGGATAAAGGCAATGATTTAAGCAGCACAAAGGCCTAATTTGTTGACTTGCTAGGCTACTGGAAAACAGAAACTGCCAAGCAGGTGTGTTAGGAGAACCTGAACGTGAGCTCAGAAGTACAGGTGAAAGATATTTAATATGCAGAACAGAGGGTGGGAATTTAATGAATGGATGGCACATGTGCATATTTGTTAATCTTTCTATTAGTGTTGTGTGAGCCAATGCCATTTGATATGCATAGAATTAAATAGAGCATTTAATTAGGCCCGCAGGATCTGCATATTTTTTGTATTACTTTGAACTGTAACACATCCACTATGCAAGGTTTCTTTCAGGTCCTGATCTTAAATTTCTGTCTCCACATCCTTAACTTCCCCACCTTATCTCAACACTAGCTCAGTAATATATGAACAGCTCAGGAGGTAAATAATGGTGTCATCAGTGCAGTAAATGGCTCAGCCTCTGACAATGTCTGCCATAATGTATGCAACAGCATGATGGACAGTTGCATCTGTATAAATGAAATTGTTAGCAGATTGTTCTGTCTGTTTGCCAATCATGCAAAAACGGCTGAACCAATATTCATGAAATTTTGCATGTGCATGGCCGCTGGTTATAATGGGAGTGGGGCAACACAAAAAACTAGCGCCAATGTGGGGACTACAATTTCAATCAGGCATTAGGAGTGTACTGAGAATGATGGGAGGAAACCTTCAGCATGCACAAAGTTTTGCAGCTCCCAAAGTGCAATTCCATCAAAGACCACAGGTAAGTATAGCATTTTCTTCTCAGCTACACTCTTAAAAACAAAGGTGCCAAAGGGGTTCTTCAAAAGCGATGCCATAGGGGAACCATTTTTGGATCCCAAAAGAACCATCCACGGGAATGTTCCAGTAAGAACCTTTATTTATTTAGATCAGCAACATGCCACACAAAGTAGCACCATCTTAGTTCAGATTTCTTTATCTGTTGTATTCTGTTTGGTAGCCTACAATACATTAAAGGTTTCTGTTTTGTCCACACATTAGGAATCTTTTCAAATCTCAAGGAACCAATTTCTTATGAAAAGGACCCTTCCCAGAATAAAACAGTTCTTTGCCAAGCAGTGGTTGTACAAGGAACTACACAACCCAGTAAAGTGCCATTTTAGATCCATTTTGGGTAGCCATTTAATTATCTCACTGGATTACAGCTTTTGTCTAAGAGTACAGTATGCCTTTTTTTGTCTCATCGTGGGTTCTGTTTAGCCATGTTGAATTTTCAAAAGTTAATATTTCCCTCTTTATTTATACCCCGGGTAAAGCATGGGTACTTTAGCTAGTACACTAAATTTTGCACAGTTGTGAATCCCCAAATTTTGAATTCTTCACAGTTAATCGCAATAGAATTTTTCTTGGATGCTAAACACTATAATGGGAGAAATATGGCAGGCAGTATGGTGTAGTGGTTAAAGCTTTCTTTAAACTTCAAACCTTGAGGTTGTGGGTTCAAGTCACTTGGCCTGCCCGTGATCCAATCGGAAAACCAAAAGAAATGTAACCACTTGTTTCATAAATCTTGTAAGATGCCTTGAGTAAAGGTGTCAGCCAAATAAGTAAATGTTGAGTTACACTTGATGTATTGTAAGCAATCTGAAACCACAATAGAGGTTAATTTATTGTATTGTAAAGACCAAGGGTACCTGTCAGTAAAGTCCAACCACTGTATGACCCTGCGTGAGTCAGTTTATCTGCCAGGGCTCCAGTAGTAAAGAATATATATTAAAAATAACCTGTCTTGTGTTCGTGAACACCTTAGAGCAGTGGTTCCCAAACTTGGTCCTGGGGCTGCAAGTTTTTGTTTCAACCAACTTCTGTTTTTAATTGGACTCCGAGCCTAATTAAGTGAGCTCTTATTTCCCAGTTTCTGTGTTTTGGAGTCAATGAAGAAAGTACAAAAGTAAGTATGTTAACACATTTTAATTTACTTTTTTTAACTTTTCATTTATGGTTTCCATTCTGCCTTTCCATTATTGATTAATTAGTGAGTCTGATGCTGAAGCAGTTGTAGCCTTTCACCATTCATTGTTCGTCTGGGTATTTGCTTTACTTGTTTTTAATTGTCACTATTAGGATACAATGAAGGGAGCAGACCACAGAATAAGGGAAAAATAATAAGAAAACAACAAAATAAGAGTTAAGCATTTAAAGCTATAGCAAAAAATAGAAAAATTTGTAAATCTTATATAATATCCTACCGTGGCTGTCAATTTGTCTGTCCAGGATATTAAATCACCTGTAGCTCGCAAACCGTCTGAACTATTGACCTGAAATTTGGTACACATATACTACGTGACATCTACTATCCACTTTTGGAGTGATGATTGACCTCCAAGGTTATTCCTCTTTTTATTTTTATTTTATTGTAAAATCAACTCTCAGCAGTGGCCAGCAGGGTGGCACGCCGTTCTCATCCCTACCACCTTTGCCATCACTTCCCCTACCTATTCACATCATAAATCATTCTTGAGGCAGAGGCTGGCACTTAAGTGAAAAATTAAGGAAAGCGTACTAATTACTTGCAACAGGAACACTGACTTAATTAAGGGATTCTGCTCTGTTGGGCCCTTCAGCAAGGCCCTTAACCTGCAATTGCTGAGCGCTTTGAGTAGTGAGAAAAGCGCTATATAAATGCAAACAATTATTAATTATTAATTATTTTAACGCGAAAAGATGCAGACGAAAGAACAGAAGAAGTGGGCTGCTAGGGTGGAGAAAACAAGAGCAGCTCAGGAAGCAGCAAGCGCATTACCTCTCAGCAAATGAATGCTAAACGTACAGAGAAAGGGTATGAAAACTATGAATGCTCAAGTCAAGTGTAATCACTGCAGGTTATAGTGCAGTGTGCCATTACTGGTGTCTTATAATGTAAAATTATAATGTAAAAATCATACTCCTGTGCTTTTCTGAGTGCAGAATAAGAAAAAAAAGACCAGCTAACTAAACGAGATCAATTATTATCACTTATTGTAAATCTGGTTGGAACAATAACCTGCGGGTGGCATGGTGGCGCAGTGGTAGCGCTGCTGCTTCGCAGTTAGGAGACCCGGGTTCGCTTCCCGGGTCCTCCCTGCGTGGAGTTTGCATGTTCTCCCCATGTCTGTGTGGGTTTCCTCTGGGTGCTCCGGTTTCAGTCCAAAGACATGCAGGTTAGGTGGATTGGTGAATCTAAATTGGCCCTAGTGTGTGCTTGGTGTGTGGGTGTGTTTGTGTGTGTCCTGCGGTGGGTTGGCACCCTGCCCGGGATTGGTTCCTGCCTTGTGCTCTGTGTTGGCTGGGATTGGCTCCAGCAGACCTCCGTGACCCTGTGTTCGGATTCAGTGAGTTGGTAAGTGGATGGATGGACAATAACCTGCACAGGGGGTCCCTAATAAAGAGTTCAATAAAGAATGAAGTAGAGAGTGGCCCCTAGTGGCTAAAATATTGAACTGAATATACAGCAGGTCAAAGAGTTCACCCCCATCACTGATCCTCTGTGAGAACCAAGGCAAGCTGCTTCACATGCCAGTGCTCCAAGCTCAGAAATATCGGAACATTTGTGTTCAGCTTGTAAAGCACCTTATGATGGTGTTCACTATGGAAATATAAAATAAATTTGCTAATGCTGCCTGTATATGATATTAATGCAGAAATGTAGAGACAAGTTATGTGTGGTACCTGTGATGTTTAAGTCACTTTAAGTCAGTCTTTCCCAACCTTGGGGTCACAACCTGATATGCTGATGAGGTCGTGAGAAAATATTACAAAATTGAAAAAAACATTAAACAATATATTGAATAGGAAGTGAATGTCAATATTTCAAACAGCTGGGGACATGAAAAAGCTCAGATTACAAAATGGGGTCACAAACCAGAAAAGCTTGGGAACCTCTGCTTTAAGAAAAAAGCAAACATTCACCTTAATGGGGCACCACTCCATCACAAATAAACATAAACTTTCATTCAAACAGGTTATTGTATCAGATTGCCTAACATGCACTTCATTGTGTATACTTGGAAAAAAAAATCATGGGGAGAATGTTAAATGAATGAAAAGTGTTAGCTACATATTTCAAAGTAAACGTGTGATTAGTAACAGTAAAAATCAAGGGAATTTGAGTTTGGATCTAGAGTTTTTCTTGATTTAGCACCGCTGAATGATCTAGGTAGAAGAAAAAACAGAAAGCACAATGGAGACGTCCTTTCTCAGCATTTAATCTTTCATCCTACTTTAAGCCAGTATACAGCAGTGATCCTACTGCACCTTTCCTTTTTAAAGTAAAGCCTGACCTCAGTCATAAAGCTTGTTGTTTCATGCTGTTGTTAATACATTCTTGCTTGAGTATTCTGTAATCAGACTATTGATTCACTTTGTGTTCTGATTCTTGTGTATTTAATATTCATTACTACTCATGTATTGCTGTGTTATTGTGCTAAAATTGGTTTATAGTTCTCTCTATAAGGCCAATGATTACATCTTTTCCTTAATCTGGAAACATATTTTTCTTCACCCATCTGAAGTGATGTGTTTCATTTTTTTGCACAATATGGCACAATAAGCACTAATGTGGCCCAGTACAGTAACTCTCTTATCGCCTTTCTGCTGCTGCATTCTGATGCCCAGCAATCCTGCTTCACATTTCAGCCAACTCTATTTGGAAGTCGGAACACACAACTTTAAAATTTGAGGTGAAATTTGTCTCTTGTGTGCACAGAGGAAATTAGAGGAAATTTACAGAGTGCCAAATTAATTTTAGAAACATTTTTTGAAGTGTCCTCTTTATCTATAAATGTTCTATTCCCTCCTGACAAAGACAGCCTATGGAGTAAATTAGAAGCTTTTAATTTTCCTTGAAAAAGCAGTCTTGGACCGGAATACCAATGGCTCATGGGATGTACAGTAGTTTCTTGAGAAAAAGGACCTTTCACATTGAAAAGCTAAAGAAAACGTCTGGATGTTCCCCTGAAGTTGTTTTTTTAAGTTGTCCTAGAAATATGTTGTTTTCGGATTTAACAACTTTCAGTGTTCTGCATTGGCTATTTTCCTGTGAGCAACTGGAGCTGAGCAGGATGGAACACTGAAAGGAAAGTGTGTCAGTAACTGGAGGATTAATCTCAGCATTATTTTGGTGTGCATTTAGGGTCTTTCACTGCAAAGTATTATTATTATTATTATGCTTATTATGTGGGCGGCACGGTTGTGCAGTGGTAGCGCTGCTGCCTCGCAGTTAGGAGACCCAGGTTCGCAACCCGGGTCCTCCCTGCGTGGAGTTTGCATGTTCTCCCCGTGTCTGCGTGGGTTTCCTCCCACAGTCCAAAGACATGCAGGTTAGGTGGATTGGGAATTCTTAATTGGCCTTGGTGTGTGGGTGTGTTTGTGTGTGTCCTGCAGTGGGTTGGCACCCTGCCTAGGATTGTTTCCTGCCTTGTGCCCTGTGTTGGCTGGGATTGGCTCCAGCAGACCCTGTGTTCGGATTCAGCGGGTTAGAAAATGGATGGATGATTACTATGTGTTTGCCAGATGCCTTTACCTAAGGCAACACAATCAGGATACAATACCATAGATTATATAAATATTTGTACACTTATAGCACAGAGTATTTAAGTGACATTCTAAGGCTCACACATTCTTGTGGTTTAATAAACTTCAGCACCCTAACCAGACATCACAATGCCAGCTGTTAGTTTCAGCCTGGGACACAAGGAAACTGCTGTGCTCTTCAGTTTGGAACTTCTCCTTAAAAAGTGTTTTGTGTGAAAAGCATGTACTGTAACAATGCTGCTGCAGCCACTCTTATCGTCCAATCTGGTATTTATTTTCCAATAATGATTTCTTCTGGACATGGCATCTAGATTTCCTGGATGCAAGGCAGGAAGCCAGTCCATCAGCAGTGTATACTTTATCATTCACATACATTAATACCAGGCCAAATTAGAAATACAACATGCCTTTATATTAAAGAATAAAAAGAAGACCCCAGTAGACATAAATAGAATATGTGAACTCCTCAAAGGCTATGATTAGGCTTGAAGTTAAATCCAAGATTTGGAGTGATGAGGCATAAAAGTACTGAACTACCAAGCACTAAATCCTTTCCCAGCCCATAATATTAGATATGTTTATTAATCCCTTTGCTGTTTCCCGTTTTTCCATTTACAAAGTTGTGGTAACTAACCTATCCATGTAAAGGTCACAGAGCAGCTGAAGCATATCTCACTATTCATTGGGCACAAATCAGGAACACCAACTGAACAAGGTGCATTATATTATACTTACTATGTTACTTGTTGAAGACAAGTAATAGAAACAATTTTAAAAGAATTAGATATTTGTTATCTCTTGCGTTGCGTGTGCACTCAATGTTTCTCCGACACCATTCTTCAGTATCCGTGCGTGTCTTACATTCTCTCTCGATTGCATTCCTGTAAAGCTTGTTTCTTAGAGTTTGCCATTTTGAGCCGCAAGGCTCACTTCACGTCTGCTTTTTGACTACCACCAAGGGTAGGCGGGCCATCACTACCCGCTGCAAATACTTCGCATCTTTGAAGGCCACTCTTGGAGTTTCTTCTTTGCTTTTCCTCTGTATCCTCCTGTGTCTCAACCTCTCTTGCCCAGTTCTTCCTGTCTTGACTGCATTTGACTGAGCAACCAAAAAAACACTGACCTATCAGATTGCTGTGTGTGACCACACGCACCCACACACACCCACAGTAGTGTTTTATTATATAGTAGATTAAATTATTAGAGGAAACCCTTGTGAGACCAGAAAATTCATAAAAACTCCATATGGAAGAAATTCAAAGTGGATAGTAGGATATAACCACTATTCTTGCCCCTAATAATCTATGCATGTTCAAACAAACATAATCCAATTTAAGTTTCACATTACATTATATTATATTATAAGGTACTTTAAATTGGACTGATGTGAGTGAGTGTGGGTGTCTTCATGTGATAGTCTAGTACCCCATCAAAGGTTTCACTAACTAGATGGATAGACTTTCATTAGTCATTCATTAACTCATTGTTAAACAAGTTTAATTAAGTTCATGGTCACAGATGCTGGTGTCAAACCACATCAACACTCAGCAGAAGCCAGCCATTACGATACTACAACAGCAACAATCCATTACAGGCCGCGCCAATGCCCACACCCACAGATACTCACTCATGCAGAGCTGCAAAAACACCAAAAACTGCACCTGTATGGGGTATGGGAGGGAGATCAGAGTACATGGAGAAAAATCAACACTGATAAATAGAGAATTTAAAATATTTATATTGTGACCAATATAAAGGAATTCAAACTCAAAGATCTGGAGCATGGAGGCAGAATCTGTAACTACTGTACTTCACCATTGTATAAACTTTTATATTATATTATATTATATTATATTATATTATATTATATTATATTATATTATATTATATTATATTATATTATATTATATTATCCAAATTTTAACTTCATGTTTTGATGCCAGATTGGTGTGCTGTGTACTCCCCCTGTTTATGTACAATGGGTTGCCACCTGAGACTGTAGCTTAGAACTCAGTCTGGACGAAGGCTGTCAGAATGACGAACTTCTCTACATTTCCCTGGTTTAAGGTAGTGTTTGCACTCTGTGATGGATTTGTGTTTAGCTCAGCATGTGTGCTGTTAATTTTGGATATGTCCAGGTGGGTTCCAGCTTGACATGATCCAATATGCCATTGTGCAGATTCAAAGAATAAAGAAAGCATAAACATAATGAATTCTACTCTAGTTCTGGCGTTTAATGTAGTTGCTGTCCAAACGAAAAAAGAATGATAAATTTTTAAATGCAAATGAGATTTACTGGTTTTGAACTAATTTTCTTTGTTTTATTTGACAAAGGTTTCAGGAGTTGGAAAGGCAAACATAATGGAAGTATGTGACATGAATTAATTAAGTATTCTGCAGACAGTGTGCAGTTCCAAGGCTGATATTTTATTTTATTTTTTTGTAATTTAAAGGTGGTAAAGCGCTGGTGAGATTTTTAAGGTCTTGGTTGTAGATAACACAAGTGACAGGAGCAGAATAAATGGCGCATGCAGGTGTAATATGCCGCCAGATAATATTCATCAATGTTCATACCTCCTGGGTCACTCTTATTCTAGGACAAACTGAACTGATACATTTTGTAAAGGATGTAACAAAGATATGATATGGATATCCCAGCTTCATGTATAGGAATTCAATAGGAGAGATATTAAAACCTTTTGCTGAATCCTCAAAGGACGCAATGTTGTCTTTGCAAACGTTTGAAATCGATGCACATAAAGGCCTGCATTAGTTAATGGTAGTCACGATGAAGCAGGGTGCTAATCTTCCCCAGACTCTTCTGTCTTGCATCTTGGTTTATTTTTAGTTTTGACAATTTAATCCCCAGAAGGCTTTTCAGAGTTGGTTTTAAGGTTATTAAAAAGGAATTGAGTGAGAGCTTGTGTTGTAAATATTAAATTGATTATCAATATAACTCACTGATCCGAAGATGGAGGACTGCTGCTGAATGTTGCCAAACAAACAGAAGGTTATTTTTATCAGAGTCATCTTGTCAAATGAGAACTCTTTCAGCTTTGAGGTCCTGTGGTGGCTTTTTCCCTGCCTCAAATTTATGTTAATAAATAAAAACATTTAAAGACACAAACATGAACGTATGTACAGAATGGATTTTTCATTTGTAAATTCATGGATAGACTCCTAAATAACACTCTCAGTGGAATTAATGGGCACTCAGCAGAGACAACAGAGTAATAATTCAAGTCTAATTAAAACCAGTTCACGTTTGTTAGCTAAACACATTCCAAACACAATGGCTACTGTTAGAAAGGCAGCATTAGCTAATGAAAAAAGCTTGATTGACTAAATCATTTTCTTTTGTTTGCAAGGTTTCTTAAATGCTTATTCCATTTAGGAAGGGCCGCACACAGAAATACAAGACCTTGGGAATTTAACATCTAATAAAAAAAATACATCCAAGGCAGAGCTTTGTATTAGTGAGAAACATTGCTGAAGTTCATGCATTGAAAAGAGAACATGAGTTTTAGTAGAGCCTTACTTTTTGCATGTTTTAAATTAATAATAATACCTCAGGTCACTTGGACTATGGTAAAACTATATCCATATCTTTATTAATGGCACAAAAGAGTCCTGGGTGTGTATCCCAGTCTGGTCACTGCCTGTGTAAACTAAGAACTCTGGGTATCTTTCAGGTGCTGGTTATATTAAGGAGAAATGGTAAATTTGTCTTGTATGGGTATTGTACATGCATGATGGAGGAACCACATTGATGGTTGGTTCCTACCATGTTTCCAGTGCAGCCAGGTTAAGCTAAAGACCATGATGACCCTATATTGAATTAAGTCGGCTAATAAAATGGACAAATGCTTCCTTGTTTTGCTACAGTGGTATATAATAGTATCATGGAAATAAAACAATTTCAATCACACATTCATATAAAGTTTTTAATTTATTGAATGGCTGCAAGTTAAATTGTTGTTGTTGTTGAGAAACATGATTGTTTTCCAAAATTTTCCAAAGTTAAAAAGAGAGACAATGAGTTCCAAAAAACACTAGATTTGAATGAATGTACTGTATTTAATAATCTATTATCTTCCAACATAATAATGACAAATAGGCAATGTTCCAAAGGTTCCAAATACCAGAATACCAAAACTTACAAAAGACCAAAAGTCGCAAAATGGCAAAAGAGGAAATTACAAAAGGCCTAATTACAATGGTCCAAGAATTACAAAATGCTTAAGTTCAAAAACACCAAAAAGTTATAAAAAGTCAAAAATTTAAAAAAAGTTTCAATTCAAAAAACAAACCTAATTTGAGTAATGAATGCAAAGAAATGGGAGTCAACGGCACAGGGAACTTTTCTCAATATCCTATCCATGACCTCAGAGCTTACAAAGCCCTTAAATAGGAACTCAGGTGGCATCCCCATTTACCAGCATAAGGAGACCCTGCCATTTTGGCTCAACATCCCAAAAGAAAGACAAAAAGTGAAAAAAAGAACAATTATAAAACCAATTAAAGAAAATTACAAAATTAAAAACAAAAAGGAAGATACCAAATAAAAAAATTAAACACTTACAAAAACAGAGTTGGCAAAAACAATTTCATTCTTAAAAATAATAGAAATATTCTGCCTAAAGTAAAGCAGACAGATTATTATTGAATGGGGACCAGAATATGAATATCAATCAAAATAAAATCCAAGGTCCTAACCAGAATATTGGAATGATTTTTGATCACAACAAAAAAAATCTTAAATTCGCAACTGAAATTTCAAAGCAATAATTAATTTGCCAGAGAACCTTTACCCAAAGCACCCTTACCTTTCAGAATGTCTAATCTTGAGGAATGCATCCTCCAACCTTTATATTGTCATGTTGATGATGTCACCAGAGTTCTTTCTGGT
The DNA here is from genome assembly GCF_900747795.2 of Erpetoichthys calabaricus. Lineage (NCBI taxonomy): Eukaryota > Metazoa > Chordata > Cladistia > Polypteriformes > Polypteridae > Erpetoichthys > Erpetoichthys calabaricus. Next base: position 143,266,910 of record NC_041397.2, on the reverse strand, counting down.
AACTTTGTTATGGCAACTGTTAACAAAAAATTTGGGCGTGAGCATCAGTAGGCTTTGTGCCCTAGGAACCAAATTACCCGAACTATCCTATAACATTTTAGTAGTTATTTACCACTCTGATGCTGATCTTTCTGATTATAAAGTAGGTCATTATAATAGCAATTGACAAGAAGAATTCATAATTAATTGCAGAATTAAGGTATTTGCAATAATTCTTGAGATATAATCAAACTTAGTTTAAGGATTCCTCTAGAGTGCCTCTTTCTCTTGCACAATTTGGCTCAAAAACTAATCAGCACATCTTCATCTTATAACAGGCTTAAGTTTCAAGTTTGATATTTTTCCTTCCAGCCGTTTTAGCTGTAGACCGTCCTCAAGAAACTGTGACACACAGACAAACACTCACACAGACACACACACACACACCCATCATCGAGATATCAATGTTTTTGGTATTGGAGACTCTAAAATGTTGAGATCTGTCAAAAACAGGAGATCGAAATATTTTGCAAATCTAAAGCTTTCGCTCCTCCTCCACAGATGATAGGTTATGGTGGGGAAGGGTGCAAAGCAAAAACAAAAAAATGGCAACTACTGTAATAAACCATAACACGATTGCAGTAATACAGAAATAATGTTTAAGTATGTCACTACAAAGCTGAAAAGAACAGTAACATCAACGTGAATTTGAAAGCCCAGAAAACCATAATAACCATAAGAAGCACTGTAGAAACTCATTTGGAAAATGAGTGAAAATTAATAACAAAACAATCATTGCAAAAAACAAATTACAAATAACAGCAAAATAAAGAAACAATAATAAGCAAAACTAAAGCCAGGGACTGAGTCCCTGTAACACCATGTTATTGTTGAGTTATTGGTTTTTCCATTCTACCTCCACCCAGGAAGACCAAGACCTATGAGAAGACCACTGACCACTCCTGGCTCCCACCTCCAGACCTGCTATTTCCAATCTCAACCAATCAAATCTCAGTCATAGTTCAAAATGGAACACCACAGAGGAAGGAGCATTGGTAGTGCTTGACTTTTGCCAACTGTAAATCAAACAGGGTAGCCAGTTTTGTCCTAAACTTTCTCCTGCTGTTATTTTTTTTACACCATACATCAATTTTCAGCAATCATTTAATCCTAGACCAGGGTTTGGTTTTCAACCCACTGCTATTTTTGTATAATCTGTATGTTATTCCTGGGACTTTTCACTGGTTCTCCAGCACCTGTTTAAGAAAAGGATCAATTAAAATCAGTGAAGGCAGCTGTTTAACGGCTAACAAAGGAATTGAACATTCTGAATCTTAACTAGAAACTGAACAAAAGCTAGGCCCAAAAATGTGTGCAGCATTGCCAACAAAAATTATCATCTAATTTAAAAATTTGCTGTAATGAAAACCTGCCATCACAGCTGCCCTCCAGGACTAAGAATGAAGACCACAGACAGAAGCAGTGGACACAACCCAGAAGTCAACAGTTTTGTCAGCCCATCTTAGAACTCACTCACCCGGACAGCAGACAATAGTACAATAGTGAGTCATTGATTAACCTAACATGTCTTTTAAATGTGACAACAAGAAAAAAAAACAGGTAAAACAGCATAGGGAGGGAGGACATTCATTATGTTGACATTTTGAAATTTACTTTTTCAATTCAATGTTATGGGGAATTGCAGTCCATCCTGGCTTATTGAATTGAGAAGCAGTTCTGGATGGGGTCACATTCCATCACTGGGGACAATCACTCACACACACACACAAATGCTTGCTAACACTGGGCCAATTTAGAGGAGCTAATCAACCTAACTTGTATGACTTTTACAAAAATAGAGAATATACAGTCATCCCTCACCTATCGCAGGGGTTACATTCCAGAACCCCCCCAGCGAAAGTGAAAATCCGCGAAGTAAAAACCATATGTTTATATGGTTATTTTTATATATTTTAAGCCCTTGTAAACTCTCCCACACTCTTATAAACATTTCCCGCACAGTTATACAGCATAAATCCTTTGTATTCTCTTAGATATTAGGTAAGATTCATTGAAATTATGTATGTAAACATACTGTTTATATACAGTAAAACCTAAATATTATAGATAAGATATCGAGCTTCTCCAATATCACATATGTTACAGCCATTACGATAGACAGGCCACCAGCAATAAATACGTACAATGCAAGAAAAATTGTATACAGTAAAATGTGTGTACAGTGACACTAAACATATGTACTAAGTACTGTAAGTAGAAAATTAATTATGGTTACTCATCAACAATGACTCGACGACTTGTCCGATAACAGTAAGTTTAATTTTACTGCACAACAAAGGAGAGCATTACAGCTCTTCTAAAGGAGCCTCTTCAGGCGACTGTGTAGCACCGCCAGTGTTCTTCTTCTGGCAGTCTTCAATCCAAATCCTTAAAGCAGATTCCATCCAGACTACCACCTTATTATGTCCTGGTTAAAGAAAACTGTGTCCGTAGATCTTATATTCTTTTTCCTCCTTTTTAAATAAAAAGAATCGTGGACTCATTGATGCCGTTAGCATCTTCCGTTGGCGCTTGGGCACGGCCCCTGAAGCAATAGCAGGAGCAGATCGTTTTGGAGCCATAACGAAGGGCTTGACTATGCACAAAGATAAACACAAAAGTTAACTCTTTACACAGCGAAACACGTTGATGCTGAACGAGTGAGACGAGACTTCCTGGTTAACGCAGCGGAATCGAATTAGGTGCTCCGTTGCTGAGCCAATCAGCACACAGGAACTTAACTGCGTGCTCTGATTGGGTAGCTTCTCAGCCATCTGCCAATAGCATCCCTTGTATGAAATCAACTGGGCAAACCAACTGAGGAAGCATGTACCGAAGTAAAAAGACCCATTGTCCAAGCAGAAACCCGTGAAGCAGCGAAAAATCGGCGTTATATATTTAGATATGCTTACATATAAAATCCATGATAGAGTGAAGCCATGAGAGTCGAAGCGCGATATAGGTTTACTGTATAGGCAATCAAACCAGGGTCTACAACTGCTGTAACCTGTATGACATGCAATGAAACATTAATGCCACAAAAATGGTGGTGTCTAATACTGGAGTGTAAACTTTCAGCACATTTCCAGAGCTTGCCATCTACAGAATTTTTCAAATGACTCGACCATCCTAGACTGATAATGGAGACGAGTCAGAGAACAGGAAGGTTCTGGAGGTCTTGTGGTGCAGGGCCAACAACTTACAACTCATCATCAGCCAGAAATTAACTCCACAGAACCTCTGAGACCAGTCACCATTCAGAGGGGGGACATGGAAGTGGTGTAGACCCACAAGTACCTGGGGGTTCACACAAACTACAAACTAGACTGGTGTGACAACACAGTGGCTCTTACAAGAAGGGCCAGAGCAGACTTTCCTTCCTAAGGAGACTCAGGTCTTTTGCTGTATGCTGCAAGTTGCTGGAAATGTTCTATCAGTCTATAGTAGCCAGTGTGTTGTTCTGCACTGCAGCTTCCTGGGAAGCAACTTGAGTTGAAAAGTAGCACAATGCCTGGAAAAACTTATCAAGAAAGTTTGCTCCATCACAGAGCAAAAACACTGAAAACACTGGAAGCTGTTGTGGAAAAGAGGATGGTGGCCCAACTGGATGCCGTCATGAAAAATCTCCTCCAGGAGGTGCTGTCTTGGAGCACATTTAGCCCCAGGCTCATTCCACCAAGATGTATTATTAAGTGCCTCTGGGGTTCTTTCCTGAGCACTACTATCAGGCAATTCAATGCTTCACCCGATGTGTTTGTTAAGTTCATTTTTAAATACCTGCACAATATGTATGCATTTATTTATGTATTTATTTTAATTATTTGATTGATTGATTGATTGATTGACTGTATTATCTGTCCTCTGAGTCTGTATCCTTGTGTTTTATGTTTCCGAAGCTGTATGCATCTGAATTTCCCCATAGGATTAATAAAGTTTATCTAATGTAATCTAACTTAATCTAAGTAGCACTTTTAGCAAATTGTTTATCAATCAAATAATAGTCTAGAATCAGAAAAAGTAAATGATTTGTAGCATGGTGATTGAGGAACCGGACTAGAACTGGTGGATTTGGTAAAAAGGTGGACAATGTATCAACAGACATTCAAAATGACAGTTATGTATGGTAGAAAAAAGACAAATTGGTATATAAGCTTTGTAATAGTTTTTGCTGAGACTCATTTTTCACTCAACAAACAGAATTAAAACATATAAATCAAAATGAGAAAATCTTTGGATTTTCAGATTGAATAATCAGAAATATTCAGTTAGAGTGGTATCACTAAGGAATTCTTCACAATAAGTGCTTTAGGTGAAAGATGAAGCCTTTTGGGATAAGGCAGCTCCTACACACAGCATGCTTCTACATAATAGGCTTGATTTCCTTTGTTTGTAGTTAATGATCTCTTTAAGTAAGGATTTAATTAATCTTGATCCCATAATTGACTTTCGATTACCAGGTGGAGCTTAACTCCACATCTTTAATTTTCTTTCTTTTTTTAAACAACAGATAATTTAAAACCACAAGTTTGCTGGAAGGAGTTCACTACAACATAGTTGCAAATCAATACAGTAAAATACCTCAGCACCATAACTTCTTTTCCTTTTTTTTTGTTGCTGCTGATTAGCACATTGTCTGTCTTCAAAATATAATTTTAGGATAGACTTTGGTTTTCTTTCAATCCACCAGCCTAACCTTCCCTGCTGGTGAGTGACTTGTAAATTGTGCACTAGCAAACGCAGGCAGAATGTGTTCAAGCGAGAGGGAACAAAGCCGACACAGTGAATTAATAAGTACAATCTAAATCTGCCGTGTTTACTACATCTCCTGCTAATTATTCACTGTAAAGGAATCACACTTTAAAGGAAGCCGAGGTGCGACAAGATGTGTAGCTGTTACTTGCAGTTATTTTTTACTTCGTATCTCCTTATTAAATCACACACAAACTAATCCTTGGATCGTTAATTTAATGCCCATGTTCATAAGGACATGGCTAAGACATAAAAGGCAGCAGAGAGCCAACCAAAAAAATCAGTAATGCATCATAGGCCACAAATGACCCAGATTGTCTTAATTGTTCAGTTAGGCTGATTACTCCATATTGTTCTTGATTGCATTCCTGTTTGGTGTGGTTTGTATACTGGCAAGTGTGTATTTTTCACATTTTTTACCCTGTCCATGGGCACTTTTCTCCAGGACTTGCAGTTTTCCTCTCTCATCCCAAAAAATGTATGTTCAGTTAATCAGTTAAATAAATGAACATGCATGTGTGTGATTGTGCCCTCTGCAGCCTGACAAGTGGCATCTTCTGCTTTGTACCCAGTGCTGCCAGGATAGGCACTAGTCCCTGTGACTATGAACTTGAGTAAGAGGGCTCAGTAATGGATGGGTGACTGAATTTTGGCCCTTCCAGCCATAAGAACATGTGGCATACATTTCATGTGCTTTAATGAGCCAAAGCGTTATGACCACTACCATATGAATCAAACAATGTTTACAATCTCATAATATTGGCACATGTCAAGGTGACAGATACAGGGAGTCCCCTAAAAATGCATATACACTTTGGATGATTACAAATATAATGTTTATTAAGGCAACATTGTAACTGGTGCTGTTTATTTCGATTTGCTGCAGAAATCCGTCATGCCACAGATTCAATAGGAGTTTGGTTTTATTTCCAGCAGGATGGAACACCTCCCTGCTACCATTATGATGTGAGGGCCTATGATGAAAATATGCCAAACAAATGGATTGGGCAAAAAGGTAGCCATCGCATTCACCAGACCTCATGGCAATAGACTTTTTTTTTAATGGGGTAATGTAAAAGAATGTTTATTTCACTAAACCACAACAATTGATAAACTGAAAACAGACAATGAAAAAGAATGGGCACAAATACCAAGTGAAAAAAACCGTGATGTTTGCAAATTCATTGGTCTGTGTTATCAGCAGTGCCTGGACCAAAGCAGCCTGTAGTCCGAACACTTGTGATACTTGATTCTACATTTGTTTTCTTTAATATGAATAATAAAACTTAGATATAACTTAAGAAATCTTTTATACATAATCATTCAAAGTACATTTTTTGGGACACCCAGTATTATGGCAAGCTGATATTAGGTACTCCATCCATCCATCCATTCTCTTCCGCTTATCCGAGGTCGGGTCGCAGGGGCAGCAGCCTGAGCAGAGATGCCCAGACCTCCCTCTCCCCGGCCACTACTTCTAGCTCTTCCGGGGGAATCCCGAGGCGTTCCCAGGCCAGCCGAGAGACATAGTCCCTCCAGCATGTCCTGGGTCTTCCCCTGGACCTCCTCCCGGTTAGACATGCCCGAAACACCTCACCACGGAGGTGTCCAGGAGGCATCCTGATCAGATGCCCGAGCCACCTCATCTGACTCCTCTCGATGCAGAGGAGCAGCGGCTCTACTCTGAGCCCCTCCCGGATGACTGAGGTTCTCACCCTATCTTTAAGGGAAAGCCCAGACACCCTACGGAAGAAACTTATTTCAGCCGCTTGTATTCGCGATCTCGTTATTTTGGTCACTACCCATAGCTCATGACCATAGGTGAGGGTAGGAACATAGATCGACTGGTAAATTGAGAGCTTCGCCTTGCGGCTCAGCTCCTTTTTCACCACGACAGACCGATGCAGAGCCCGCATTACTGCAGATGCCACACCGATCCGCCTGTCGATCTCACACTCCATTCTTCCCTCACTCGTGAACAAGATCCCGAGATACTTGAACTCCTCCACTTGGGGTAGGATCTCGCTCCCAACCCTGAGAGGGCACTCCACCCTTTTCCGGCTGAGGACCATGGTCTCAGATTTGGAGGTGCTGATTCCCATCACAGCCGCTTCACACTCAGCTGCGAACCGATCCAGAGAAAGCTGAAGATCACGGCCTGATGAAGCAAACAGGACAACATCATCTGCAAACAGCAGTGACCCAATCCTGAGTCCACCAAACCGGACCCCCTCAACGCCCTGGCTACGCCTAGAAATTCTGTCCATAAAAGTTATGAACAGAATCGATGACAAAGGGCAGCCCTGGCAGAGTCCAACTCTCACTGGAAACGGGTTCGACTTACTGCCGGCAATGCGGACCAAGCTCTGGCAACGATCGTACATGGACTGAACAGCCCTTATCAGGGGGTCCGGTGCCCCATACTCTCGGAGTACCCCCCACAGGATTCCCAGAGGGACACGGTCGAATGCCTTTTCCAAGTCCACAAAACACAAGTAGACTGATTGGGCAAACTCCCATGCACCCTCCAGGACCCTGCTAAGGGTGTAGAGCTGGTCCACTGTCCCGCGACCAGGATGAAAACCACATTGTTCCTCCTGAATCCGAGGCTCAACTATCCGACGGACCCTCCTCTCCAGAACCCCTGAATAGACTTTTCCAGGGAGGCTGAGGAGTGTGATCCCTCTGTAGTTGGAACACACCCTCCGGTCCCCCTTCTTAAAGAGGGGGACCACCACCCCGGTCTACCAATCCAGAGGCACTGTCCCTGATGTCCATGCGATGTTGCAGAGATGTGTCAACCAAGACAGCCCTACAACATCCAGAGCCTTGAGGAACTCCGGGCGTATCTCACCAACAACCTGGGGCCCTGCCACCAAGGAGTTTTTTGACCACCTCGGGGACCTCAGTCCCAGAGATGGGGGAGCCCACCTCCGAATCCCCAGGCTCTGCGTCCTCATTGGAAGGCATGCTAGTGGGATTGAGGAGGTCTTCGAAGTACTCCTCCCACCGACCCACAATGTCCTGAGTCGAGGTCAGCAGTGCACAATCCCCACCATATACAGTGTTGACGCTGCACTGCTTCCCCCTCCTGAGACGCCGGACGGTGGACCAGAATCTCCTCGAAGCCGTCCAAAAGTCGTTTTCCATGGCCTCCCCAAACTCCTCCCACGCCCGAGTTTTTGCCTCAGCAACCACCAAAGCCACATTCCACTTGGCCTGCCGGTACCTATCAGCTGCCTCCAGAGTCCCACAGGACAAAAAGGTCCTGTAGGACTCTTTCTTCAGCTTGACGGCATCCCTCACTGCCAGTGTCCACCAACGGGTTCGGGGATTGCCGCCACGACAGGCACCGACCACCTTACGGCCACAGCTCCGGTAAGCCGTCTCAACAATAGAGGCATGGAACATGGCCCATTCGGACTCAATGTCCCCACCTCCCTCGGGATGTGGTCGAAGTTCTGCCGGAGGTGGGAGTTGAAGCTACTTCTGACAGGGGGCTCTGCCAGACGTTCCCAGCAGACCCTCACAACACGTTTGGGCCTACCAGGCCTTACCGGCATCCTCCCCCACCATCGAAGCCAACTCACCAGAAGGTGGTGATCAGTTGACAGCTCCGCCCCTCTCTTCACCCGAGTGTCCAAGACATGTGGCCGCAAGTCCGACGACACGACCACAAAGTCGATCATCGAACTGAGGCCTAGGGTGTCTGGTGCCAAGTGCACATATGAACACCCCTATGCTTGAACATGGTGTTTGTTATGGACAATCCGTGACGAGCACAGAAGTCCAATAACAAAACACCGCTCGGGTTCAGATCTGGGGGGCCATTCCTACCAATCACGCCCTTCCAGGTCTCACTGTCATTGGCCACGTGAGCATTGAAGTCTCCCAGTAGTACGAGGGAGTCCTCAGAAGGTATGCCCTCTAGCACTTAACACTTGCTGATACCTTTCTGTCACAAATTACTCCTGACACTCTTCTCCACCCATTCCACCCTGCCTCCACTCTCTTTTTCACCTCTTTTCGACAATCCCCATTACTCTGTACTGTTGATCCCAAGTATTTAAACTCATCCACCTTTGCCAACTCTACTCCCTGCATCCTCACCATTCCACTGACCTTCCTCTCATTTACACATATGTATTCTGTCTTGTTCCTACTGACCTTCATTCCTCTCCTCTCTAGAGCATATCTCCACCTCTCCAGGGTTCTTCTCAACCTGCTCCCTACTTTCACTACAGATCACAATGTCATCAGCAAACATCATAGTCCACGGGAACTCCTGTCTAATCTCGTCTGTTAACCTGTCCATCACCATTGCAAATAAGAAAGGGCTCAGAGCTGATCCCTGATGTAATCCCACCTCCAACTTGAATGCATCTGTCACTCCTACCACAGACCTCACCACAGTCACACTTCCCTCATACATATCCTGTACAACTCTTACATACTTCTCTGCCACTCCCGACTTCCACATACAATACCACAGCTCCTCTCGAGGCACCCTGTCATATGCTTTCTTCAGGTCGACAAAGACGCAATACAACTCCTTCTGGCCTTCTCTAAACTTCTCCATCAACATCCTCAGAGCAAACATTGCATCTGTGGTGCTCTTTCTGGCATGAAACCATACTGCTGCTCACTAATCATCACCTTACTTCTTAACCTAGCTTCCACTACTCTTTCCCATAACTTCATGCTGTGGCTCGTCAATTTTATTCCCCTGTAGTTACTGCAGTCCTGCACATCCCCCTTATTCTTAAATATCTGCACCAATACACTTCTTCTCCACTCCTCAGACATCCTCTCACTTTCCAAGATTCCCTTAAACAATCTGGTTAAAAACTCCACTGCCATCTCTCCTAAACACCTCCATGCTTCCATAGGTATGTCATCTGTACCAACAGCCTTTCCATTTTTCATCCTCTTCATAGCTGTCCTTACCTCCTCCTTGCTGATTCGTTGCACTTCCTTATTCACTATCTCCACATCATCCAACCTCTTCTCTCTCTCGTTCTCTTCATTCATCAGCCTCTCAAAGTACTCTTTCCATCTGCTCAACACACTCTCCTCGCTTGTGAGTACATTTCCATCTTTATCCTTTATCACCCTAACCTGCTGCACAACTTTCCCAGCTCAGCCCCTCTGTCTAGCCAATCGGTACAGGTCCTTTTCTCCCTCCTTAGTATCCAACCTCTCATACAACTCATCATATGCCTTTTCTTTAGCCTTCGCCACCTCTCTCTTCACCTTGCGCCTTATCTCCTTGTACTCCTGTCTACTTTCTGCATCTCTCTGACTATCCCACTTCTTCTTTGCCATCCTCTTCCTCTGTATACTCTCCTGTATTTCCTCATTCCACCACCAGGTTTCCTTTTCCTCCTTCCTCTGTCCAGATGTCACGCCAAGCACCCTTCTTGCTGTCACCCTTACTACATCTGCTGTAGTTTCCCAACTGTCTGGTAACTCTTCACTGCCACCCAGTGCCTGTCTCACCTCCTCCCTAAACTCAACTTTGCAGTCTTCCTTTTTCAACTTCCACATTTCTCACCCATTGCACACCCAACTTGCGGGGCATATGCACTAACAACATTCATCATCACACCTCCAATTTCCAGCTTCACAATCATTACTTTGCCTGACACTGTTTTCACCTCCAAAACACTCTTGACATACTGTTCCTTCAGAATAACTCCTACCCCATTTCTCCTCCCATCCACACCATGATAGAACAATTTGAATCTACCTCCTATCCACCTGGCCTTACTCCGCTTCCATTTAGTCTCTTGCACACACAATATATCAACCTTCCTTCTCTCCATCATATCTGCTAACTCTCTCCCCTTACCAGTCATACTGCCAACATTCAAAGTTCCTACCTTCAGTTCCACTCTCTTTACTTTCCTCCTCTCCTTCTGCCTCCGGACATGTCTCCCCCCTCTTCTTCTCCGGCCAACAGTAGCCCAATTTCCATCAGAACCCTGCTGGCTAACAGTACTGGTTGCGGTCATTGTTAACACGGGGTTCGACCAATCCGGTATGGAAATTTGTATTGTTGTCCGCATATTGATTTGGCAAAATTTTACACCGGATACCCTTCCTGACGTAACCCTCCCCATTTATCCGGGCGTGGGACCTGCACGAAGAAACACACTGGTTTGTGCATCTCCTGTGGCTGGGAAATACCTGTACTACGAGGGCGAAAAGGAGTAAATGTCAGTACTGCGTTTAGTTTCCTCCCTGTAAATGTATTGCAGTGACTTTTTCATGGGTACAGGAAAGAGTCTCAAATGTAGACAACTAAAGGGAGAACTGGTTATGAAGGAGTAAGGTTAAAAACAGGAGAGAAGTAAGGATTGTACAGAAGAAAACAGGTCAAAAGAAGTAATATCATCAACTATAAATGGTGTGAATCCCTTCTCTCTTGTGGTTGTGGGGAACTTATTAACTGAATTACGCTACTGTTTAAGCTTTTGCTTTCAGCGGAAAAAAAATAACTGGTTACTGACAGCCACAGGAGAACAGTCAAGAATTATAGCGCAATTGTTAAGCACATCTTACTTGAGCTTTGCTTTAGTTTCCTTCATCTATTTCACAGCCCATATTCCACATACATCTCCACCCCATCTCTTTTTCCTTTGCAGGACACGTTGTCTTCTTCACTCACCATCAGCCCCATTTATCTCTACAGTTACAACCATATGTTGTTCAGTGTTACTCTTGTGACGACGGTGTTCTTTTGAATGAACCGCAACTCCATTTCCTCATGTAATCACCTTTCAATGCTGTGCCAAAAAAAGAATATAGTGCCTAAGAATAACCCATTTGCTACAGCATTATTACCAACAAATGCTGAGAAATGGAAAAAACATGGTTTGGCTAATTTTCTTTTTTCTATAACATCACCAAATTTCAATCAAATCAGTCAAAGTGTTTTTGAGATTTAGGGGTATTTACTTTTCTATCATTGGGAGGAGGTTTACTCCTTTCTTATCAGATGCCTATTGCTCTACATGTACAATCCTGCCAAGTTACATCTTTTTAACTGAACGGGAAATAGTGTTTTTGTTGATGAGTGAATGAGTGAGTGAGTCAACAGTGCATTATATATATTTAGATTGGTTTGACCTAAAATGGACTTGTGCTGAGGTGGTTCAGGTTGCTTATTGGGTTCTGAGTTGAGCTAACTGCATAAACTTCTTTTTTTTTCAATGTGCCATTGTGTGTTTTGACTTGTTTCCTCTTATACCTCATAGACATGAATTTTAGATATGTTGGTTACTGAAAATTGGCCCTGAATAAGTGTATGTGAAAATTTGTCCTATGAAAGACCAGCATCCCATCCAGGGTTAGTTCCTACCATTTATGTGTCATTACCTAAATAGAGTGCATCTCATCATCACTAAATTGGACCTGAAACTCTGAGAGTGCAAACAGCATTTTGAAATCCATTCCACAACTTGTTCTTACTTACAATATCAAAATTACCTTTGGGATGCTTTTTCAGTTTTACTGTGTTTTACTTTCATTGTTATCTACAGTGTAATCTTAGATTATAATGATGTGATACTCCATAAATGAAATGTTAGATGGGAGAATTTCTTTTCTAAAGGAAACTGAAGACACCAAGGAAACTAGAGGGAAAAAAAAGATTAAGCACCCTTGACAATATAAAGTGTTTTTCATACTCATACTCATATTCAGCTTTTACGTTGATCTGCCCACCACTAGAGTAGCTAGCCAATTATCACAAGTCATGGAACCCCATGTGCGCCTTTTGGCATAAAGGTGAAGGACATAACAGAGACATTAGAAAGAATGACTCAATTTAATCAGGAAGTCTTCATCTACCTGGACATCGAAGATACCATTCATGCATCAGCCCAACTGCTGAAACTAAAAGATCCCCAGCTCTGACTTTAAATCAAGAATGTATCAAGGCTTTACATCCTAATGTTACAATTATTTATTCTTTTGCTAACATTTATTTCATTTATTATTCTACTTTAATAAAAACTGCTTTGCTTTTAAATTCTCATACTTTGTATATCTTGAATGACTAAAGTAATAAAGTAGATATAGGGAACCTGGTGTGGCAAGATTGCCAATTTCTTTTCCACAGGGTTAGCAGGCTGTGGGGAGATCTCCCCAGCAGAGGACATCACAGTTGTTAGTAACATTGTTGGTTGATAAGTGGCATTAGCTAAGGTGTATCACCTACCATGTGTCTAGATTATTCTCTGGGATCAATGTGTGTTAGCCTTTAGGTCTATCTTATATCCAGGGACACCGTGAAATTTGTCAGCCTTAATCAATGTTATTCTCAGTGAACATGGTAGCTTTCGGTCAAGTTTAGGGTCTGTGGTGGGTGTCTTTCCATACTTATCTTAAGTGTAGAGTGCAAAAATAGGCCAACCCATAACGAAATTGGTAAGTTCTAGTAACTCCAACACAGATACCAACACTGCCTGAGTTGGTAAGGCCTTTCCACTCTTATGGGTCTGCCAGATTATGTTCCCTAACCTCTGTTCATGTTTGTTTTTTATGTCTTCTAGGAATAGTCTGTTGTGTTTTTTTACTATATGTTTACACTAATTATTTATGTTAACAGCATTACATTTATGTAATATTTTTATATATGTGAAATAAGTTCCCCAATTTCTCTTGTATTTTCTGGATGGTACCCCAAAATGCAGGGCCACCCAGATGTCACCACACCTGGTACACTGAATTTCATGGGAATCATTGTGAGTATGTGTTATTTAGTATTGATTTTCTGACTTTGTCAAATGACTACACTGTTCTTGTATAATTCCTTCGAATTATGTTGTCAGTCATTTTTTGAAGAATCTCTATCAGGCACTTTCTTTTTGTGTTCTTCTCAGCTATTTGTGAGATGTTTCTATTTTTTAAAATGAATATTAGATTAGATTAGGTAAATGCAGTCAGAAATCAAATTAGATAGATAGATAGATAGATAGATAGATAGATAGATAGATAGATAGATAGATAGATAGATAGATAGATAGATAGATAGATAGACAGACAAACTTAATTAGTACATTGGGTGGAAGCACTGAATTGCCGCAGCCTCACAAACTACTGTCTGTTGGCCAGGTAATCCATGATCCAGGAGATTGTGGGAGCATCAAGATTCAAAGCATTGAGCATCAGTCCAGTCCATGAGGCAGAATGGTGCTAAAAGCACTGGAAAATTCAAAGAACATTATCCTGACTGTGGTGCCGGCTTTGTCCAAGTGGAATAAAGCTCTGTGGAGCATGTAGATTAGAGCATCCTACACACCTACTGCATATCTGCCTGATAGGCTAACTGAATAAGATCCAGATGTTCTGAAAGCAGTGGTCATACAGTACTTGTTTTAAGACCAGCCTTTCAGTGGTCATCATGATGTATGAAGTAAGAGCAACTGTTCTGAAGTCCCTTGGATCACTGGAATGCTCTTTCTTTAGCTATGGAACCATATAGGATGTTTTACACAGCTGGGGAACCTTCTGCAAATTCAGTGAAATGAGAGAACAAGTGCTGAAGGACCTCACAGTGCAGGCTAGCATATGTTTTCAGCACCTGGAGCCAATTCCATCTGGTCCTGAAGCTTTGTTTATGCAGAGTTGTCCCCGCACTCTCCTCACTTGATCAGCTGGGGCACACAGTTCAGGGATTGGAGGGGGGCTGGAAACTTAGTCATTGTAGGGGAAGTGTATGCAAGGTAAAGATGACAGTTGGGATTCTGGAACCTTGTCAGCTTAAACACAGAGGCTAACAGTGTTGGGGGATGGCTGTACGGACAAGAAAAGTCAAACCTGTTGAAGAACTCATTCCATTCATAAGCTCTGTTCTTGTTCTGCATGTTTTAAAGCCTGCTTGTAGACAGTGATGTTTCGCATTCCATTCTACACTTCCTTCATATTGTTTTGTTGTAATTTGTGCTCAAGTCTGTCCCTGTTGTAGGTTTTCCCATCATAAAGCTGCTTCTTCAGTTCTGACAGCACCAGCTTAATTTCATCCTCATCTCCAGACCTGATGGCTCTGTTATTCATATTCAGTAGGACTTTCAAGTCTTTAGTGATCCGTGGCTTGTTGTTGGGAAAACAGTATACTGCCTTTGTGGAGACTGTGTTATCCACACAAAACTTGATGTATTCTGCGATAAAGAGGCTCAGTTCCTTCATATCATGGCAGTGTGACTCAGTAAACATATTCCAGTCAGTGTTCTCAAAAAAATCTTCCAGGTCCTCTTCAGCCTCCATTGTCCATTCCTGCATGGTCCGTGTTGGTGGCTGGCAACCTCTGGATTTATATGTAGATATGAGCTGCACCAAATTATGGTCCAATCAGCCTAAAGGTGGGAAAGCAACAGAGTTATATGCTTGTTTAACACTGGCACATAATAAGTCCATGGTCCTGTTTTCTCTTATTGTACAGTCCACAAACTGGTAAAAATTGGTTGAGGGTGCAAGATAGTGAAACATTCTTAAAGTCCCCAGAAAGTGTGATGAAAGCACTGGGATGTAGTGAGTAGTTTGTCAGTAGTGAGTTTGTTTAATAGAGAGTATACTATGTCTGTTGCAATTGCTGCATCTGCTGAGATGGGGGTGTACAGTGATCCTCTGCTATATCGCGGTTCAGCTATCACTCCCCAGCTATATCACGGATTTATAAATATTATTATTATTACTAGGGGGCTCCGAGATTGTTATTTTCATGGGAATTGTCACATCGGCATTATTTTCATTTTTACTTTGATACTTTTGTAAAAACAATATTTGTCCTTTATTTTCTGCCTCAGGCGTGGTTAAATCTCTTTCTCGTGGGACTTATAATGCTGCTCGCATTGTGAAAGGGGGGGTCTGAACACACACTAAAGAGATGCGATCGGTTCAGCTGCTGTCTTGCTGCTGCTGCTGCTGGCCAGCTGTGTGTTGTGCTTGTCGTACTTCGTGTCTCTGCCGCTAGAGTTCTGAAGGGGGGGGGGGGTGTGAGGGCTGAACGCACGCTAAGGATAAGTGCTCACATCATCTGCTGGCTTGCTGCAGCTGTTGCTGGCAAGCTGTGTTTTCTGCTTGTCGTTGTTTTAAGAGCTGGGAGCACCTGAAGTTTGTCTGCCAAAAGCATTCCAACAACTGCAAGGTTAGATGTCAGTGAACTTGATTGAAATTGTTTGTAAGTAGGGCATGACGTGCAAAAGTCGCCATCTCATGGGTTTTGCTTCCTAAGGTTGTAATGTCTAGTCTTGCATGTCGTCTCTCTGAGATGATCTGGTCTTGATCGCTTCGCTCAACAGGGAGGCACACTACGCACCTGCCACTTCGCGTCTATCCCGCTCGCGTTGTGAAGGGGGGGAGCTGAACGCACACTAAGGAGAAGTGGATCGATCAGCTACTGGCTTTGTGCTGCTTCTGCCAAGATGCCTGTTCTGCTTGTTGCTCTGTGCGTCAATCATTTAAAGGCCTGTACAGCAGCTGTCCTTCTGTCTCACTGCCTTGTCTTGTGTGACGTTAAAATGTCTCTCGCGGGATGTCAAATTGTCTTCTGAGAAGATCAAGATTTTTTTTATAATAGATGTTACTCATATCCTTAGCTCAACATCCACATATCATATGTGTTTAAAAAGTGTGTTTTAATAAGTTTATATGTGTTTAAAGCGTGTGGGAGGGGTATTTTAAGGATTAAACTATAAAAAAAATGTTTATTTATATGGTCTTTCTATATCGCGGATTTTCACCTATCGCTGATGGGTCTGGAACGTAACTTCCGCGATAGGCGGGGGATCACTGTACAGGTAAACTGCCAGCATGTCAAAACTCTCCTGGTATATAATAAGGTCATAAGCCCCCTGCAAGTAGCTCAACATTCGGTCGCATACCTGTGCTTTAATTGTAATATTTCCGGGGTGCACCATTTTTCATTCACAAAAGCAGCCAGTCCGTCTCCTTTTTCCTTGCTGCTTTTGCTCCTGCTTTTGTTCGCCTGCACAATTTTAAATCTATCTAGTGCAACCAAGGAGTCCAGTGTTTCAGTTCTAGGCCACATCTCAGTGAAGAACATAAGACTGCTGAGTTTGGCTCCTGATCTGTGCTGAGAGCTCATTCATTTTTTCTACCAGCAATCTTAGATTGCTTATTTTAATCTAAGGCAGGTAAGGTCTGTACCTTCTTCTTTTGTAGCAGAGTCGGGTTCTTGTTCTCTTTTCCCAGTGTCTATGTAGTAGCTCTGCTGGCAGCCAGGTACTTAGAACTAATGCTCTAGTAGACAGAGGATGCAGGCCCAGCAGTTGCTGTTGCGTGTAAGTGAGAGAGAGTCCTTCTTCACATTTTTGGTTAGCCATGTTTTCCAGAAAAAAGTAGTAAACAATAGCAAACAACAACAAAGACAAACAAACATGAAGCTGTTGTTGCAGGCTGCTGCTCATGATAGTACCGGAAGTAAGTAAATATTTCTACGATGGACAGTTTCTTCAACCAAATTTTTATTTTTGCAGTTTCCTTTACTTGACAGATACTTTGATATTTTGAGACATTTATGTTTATTTTTGAAGCTTAAAACCCTTTGGGTCTGTGAAGGATGAAGCAGGTCTCTGATGTGGGCATTAACCCCATTGTAGCAAGACCTTATCCAGTGATGTAAAAGCTTGTTGGCCTGGCTAGTGAAGCCTTTTGGAGGCCTCATACCCCTTTCTTGTTATAGTTCTGACTCCATTTCACAGCACACTCAGTCTTTAATTGACAATAATTTGTACAATATTCTATTTATCAAAACTTTGTCAGGTTTTCCCAGAAAGACCTGAACAATAAAATTAGTGATTGTATTTGTAGAAAAATGAGAAAATAAGGCAAAAGTAAATAATAAAATCAGCCAATAACCCCACCTAATGTCCCAATTTTGTTTTGTTATAATTCATTACATATAAAATGCCTGTGGACGGTTAGACGATGCTTCTCTTTCATTTCCCACCAGTAACATTAATTGAAGAAGGCCAGACTCTATACCACATACAAGTGTAAATGAGCTATGTGTAATGAATTATACATGAGCAATGATCTCTTTGTTCTTTGTATTTTTTTGTCCCATAGACTGGCACTACTTAATATTGACTGGTGGTGCTCATGTTCCCCAACAGGGTTGTCCATTAGGACTACAATTCCCAAGGTGCCCTCTGGGTGTACAAATGAGGGAGGGATGCTGCTACCTGGCATACTGGGGTACTACATGGCCCCAAAAGATAGTCTTTCCCTGTCCTTCCAATACATCTTCCTGGCAGGAAAGGTACCCACAAACAACTCAACCTGGGATGCCTGTCTATCTTAATCCTTACCCACTTCATTCACCAAAATATGCATGATAATAGGCAGAAAAATAACAAGCATATCCTGTCAAGCTAAAGGACCTTTCCATTGGCACAAGCAACTGTGAATTTCCCATTGGGATTAATAAAGTATCTATCTATCTATCTATCTATCTATCTATCTATCTATCTATCTATCTATCTATCTATCTATCTATCTATCTATCTATCTATCTATCTATCTATCTATCTAATTTGATTTCTGACTGCAATGTGCTTCTTCTTTACAGTAAACCTGTACCATTTAAGCCCCGCTACACTAGTATGTAGATCTTTGTAGGTATTGTGAACTATTGCCCATTCAGTAAACTGTAGATAGCAGGACTAATCACTGTGTCACTATTTTTGGAAGATCTGTTGTTCATCCTTTACTCTAATGAGTTACTGTACTTACTTCTCTATAAGGTAACTATCCCTTAGTAGTGTTATTTATAGAGGCATATTGCTATCAAACTGATTGAACAATCCTGGATCATGTATTCTGCATATGTAGCTCTTGCATGGGGTCACCCTGCAGGGCAAAATAGTAAGAAAGAGTAACAAAGGACAGTTGCATCTGCAAGAGGTGAGGTGAAAATGAAATAGTAAGTCTTTGTTTTCAGGACACTGATCAGCATAGCCACCCTGCCAACTGGGTTTTATACCTCTGAAGTCTCTAAAGGCTTGGCTCCTCTTTGGCTTTCTCACCTTTCCAGTGTTTTTCAACATGTGGGGTTCACAAAGCTAGTCACTAAGCATTAGAGAAATGAATGTAGGCAAGGCTTTGTGTGGTTCGCCTGCACTGAAGTGAGATGAAGGAGTGTGATCTGCCTCTTTTTGTCACACCCTTTCATTGTCACTTGGTCAAACATATGTTCCATAGGAGCTGTTAGGGTAATTAAAGCCACATAAATTACCAGCAGTGAATTAATAAGTGCTTGAGAATTCACACAATTTTTCTGCACATTGCCAGCTGATAGTTTATTAAAATGACTCGGGAAAAGGATCTTGATGTTTTAAAGGTGTCACCAAATAAATAAAAAAGAAACAGAAAAGGAAGAGAACACGAAGAGGCTAATGTGAGTGCAAAAGTCCAAACCCTACAGGAGAAGGCTCAGCTTATCTATTACTAATCTAAAATATCATCTTGCTTGCTTTGTAATATAGTTTGTCATAGTGCCTGCTTTGACAGGCAATGTATGAAAAGAATGAAGATTGGTTGATTGGTTTAGAAATATTATTTTCTGTTTTACTGGTAAACCAACATTCTCTGGTAGACTTGTGAAAGAGGGTCTTATTTCTGCTAACTGCGAAAGATAAAGGGGAAATATACCTTTGTGCTTATAAAGATGTCTTACACTGATTGATTGATGGTTAAAGTGATATATATATCTATGTATCCTTTGCTCTCACTACTGCAAGGACAGACTCCAATTTCCCATTGACCCCAATTGAGATAATGAGGCTGAGAGGCTGATCAAGACCATATCAATCCGTCTTACTCATCTTTTTCACATTATGATATCTCCTCATAAGGAAATTGGGGTACTGCAGGCAGTCTTGGGAAGAATTAAAATCTTCAGTGGGGCCACGGCCAGATCTACCATCAAGGTGACTTTGAGTGCACACTCTGGGGCATTACTCACAAAGGGACATCAGCATATGTGAGAGAAAAAAATTGGGAGAAAACAGAAGTTCAAGATTTCACCAACAAGCGCTGACAGCAACGCATTGTGCAGCATCCATCACTACAACACTTTGATCCTTATGATTATAAACCAATCCAATTAAAACAAATTAAAAGCCTCAAAATTAAAATATATAAGTGGGTAGGGCACGATAAGAGCAGGTATCTCATAGGCCACTTTTATGACATTGTATAATCGATGTGTTACCATGCCGCAAAAGGGAAATAGAGAAAATGGATGATCATTCAAAGCATTAACCTGGTGATGAAACAAAAGGAAAAAATGTAAAATACCGGAGCAAAAGTTGCTGCTTTGCTGAAAACAATACCTGATATTTGCAATTTTAAAATAAATAAATAAATAAGCCAAAATGATGATTTGAACAAGTTATAAATACCTCAGTTGAGACTAATGAGCCTGACAATACAGATAATCAGGAAGCGGCTGATATTGATGCTTTCAGCAGCTTTAACAACACTTTGTTGTTCAATAACACCAGAATACACGGAGATGTGTATATCCTGCAACTGCAGTAGATAAGGCTCACCAAACAATACTAAACATGTATGAAGAAATCCCTCTTTATGGTCTTTTTTTTTATTTAGTGTAAATGTGCAAACCCAAAATTCTTGATTGCATAGCTAAAAAAGGGGCATAGGCATTTAAAAATGTTTGTTAACTGCACTATCGGAGGAAAGATGATTGGCAGCAGATGTGATGCTCCACTTATCAGTTTGTTATATTCATTGTAATAAACTAATGAACATAAAAGAACTGTGAAGTTGTCCCAATATAAATCTGTGGATTTTCTTTTCTGTTTTAATGGCTGTCCCTGATGTATTATTGACTTATGTGATGCTCATAGTGTGTGAGTTTATGAGTGTGGTCTAGTGAGGTGAGGAGAGTCCATGGAGGTCTTAATCTAGTCTTGACTGGAGCAGTGATAGGTTGTTTCTTACAGTGTGCATGCAACTCACTGAGACAACATGGATGCTCAATTGATATATGCTGGAAGCCTCTAAAGCAAAGTTTGCTTCTACTATTCCATGTTGTAAACTAGAAAGCAGTTGTTTTTTAGTCTTCCTTTGTTTATGCTTAGCATCTCTATTGCTAAGAATTCTGGTAGTCCTGTGTCAAAGGGGTTGACCTGGGTTCTCCTCTGCATCCTCTTTTTATTTTGCCTTCACCTCCTTTTTGTCATTATTCAGCTTGGTATCTGGCCATGTTGATACAGTAAGTATTTAACTTATTAAAGTCAAGCTCTTTAAGGACTTCAGTCTTGTGTCTTCAGTCTTGAAATGAAGGGATTGTGTTAAAAATGCTTTGGTTTCCTCACATTTTTATGCAATCGTTTTATTCACCACACTAAATTAAAGCTGAAAGTCTGCACTTCAACTGCATCTGAGTTGTTTCATTTAAAATTCATTGTGGTAATGTACAGAACCAAAATTAGAAAAAAGTTGTCTCTGTCCAAATATTTATGGACCTAACTGTATATCTGTGATATGCAAGCATGATTTTTGTTTAAAATACTTATTATATAATTACATTTTTTTAAACTGAAGTTGAGCAGGCAAATCTTTTAGATAGAACCTGCTTGTATTGATTTGAGCAGGCAAACTGTTTGCAGATAATGAAAGAATGTGCTGGAGGGAATGTTCGTATGTAGCATTGGTCAGAAGAACCTGCAAAAAGCTCCCTGAATGTGCTAAATTGGTACTAATCCATACATATTATTGGTCAGTGAAAAGTGTGTGTCAAAATCCTATAAAGCCAGAAGCCCTGCTAACACTTGTGCCACAAAAACGTCCCCATACTTCCCCAAAGATGAAAAATGCAATCATCAAAGACCCCAGTGAAGAACTGTAAGACTATAGTATTGTTCCAATGGCTTCTCTTGGCTGTGTTCTGCCTAAGACAGACAGATCAAAAAATGTAAATGCCCAGTAGATGCACAAACCAATATACAGGACCAGGTCAAAACCAGGAATCAGAAGGAACCTTTCATCAAAACCCAAAATACACAGTGAAAAGTGAGCAGAGATTCAAGATGTGGGCTCATATTTATCAAGTGTCTCAGAATTATGGGAATTGCACTAAAATCATTGTAGGATAAGAAATTTGATATTCCTCAGAGAAAGGCATAAGCTAAGCATAGGAATTCCCTTCTGAGAATGAATGCTGTTGCAATTTTACTGCACCACTTGCTACAAATTAACACTTATGATGATGTTTTGTACTTTTCTGATACAGGCTAAATCCTATTATAGCGAATACCGAAGTAACAAAATTTTCAAAATAATTAATACTTTTTGTTGGCCCAGACAAACATTTACAGAACATCATGTTAAATAAATGTCTTTTTAACAAAATGTAAATCTCAATATAACAAATGTTTTTCGACCAAAAATGCCCCCCGAAGATAATAATGTGATTCAAAAAATAGTTAATGCTGCTCCAATCTTTCCACGCTGAGTCTTGGGAACCCTGCAACAGATTGTCTCAAAGAGAGAGACAGTCTCAGGCAGGCTCTTTGAGAGTGTAGGCATGACATCATACAGATATAGTTGAATTCAGCCGAGTCAGATCTCCACAGAGCCGCCGCCTGGGTATGTGTTGTGTGCGTATACCTTACTGTTCGAGTTTCATAATGCTTCTCAAAGTTTTCTTTGAGATGAACAACAAACAATGAGAAATGGTGCCAGTTTACACTGAAAGAAAAATTAACAATCCTGGAAAAAGTTGATTCAGGGAATGAAGAAAAATGGCATGGCGAAAGCATTTTGGAATCACGAATTCATCTTCGTCTAACATCCCGTTTTCATTCTGCATTTTCATATCTGTGTTTCTATTAAAAAAGTTACATCTAATGTTACATTTTCAGTCTGAATTTTCATACCTGTATTTCTATAAAATAAAAGTTACATCTAACATCTCATTTTCAAATAAAATATTTTTTGCAGTTAAAGAAGCACTGTTTTTTTTATGCAGGTATTATCAAGCTTGGGTTGCAGAGTTGCACAAGAGACAGGAAGTCCAGGTTTCCGAGAAAAATACTTAATTACAAGTATAGAGAAGGCAAGTATAGTCTCAAGATTTCATTCAGAATAGGAGGTGTTGTGATAATGTTAAATGTTAAACATTGTGCGACAAGCACGGACATGGTAACCCTGATCCTGCAGAGGGCAACCAATTGCTTTGCCCTTGGTTTACTCAGACACAGCAGAGTAGCTACGGAGCTGTCCTTGCACTACTGCCATTAGAAATGATAATTCACCAGTGGCCCCAGTTACAATACTATACATATTTTCCCAAATTCATTATAAAGACATTTCCATTATAACAAAATACTTTTATGGTCCCATGAGTTTTGTTATAATGGGATTCCACCTGTAATAACTGTGAGGCTTCACCACAAAGATAATAATAATAGTAATAATTATTATTATCATCATCATCAAAGAAAAAGAAGAAGAAGGAGGTGAAGGAAAATGTAATAAGGTATGATTTCCATTAAGCTGCACATAATTGTTGCCACTTCATGAATAATATTGTAACTATCACTGAGATAGAAAGACTGAGACACACATAATGAATGAGAGTAAAGACTGATAACTTGGACAATTATTTAACAATAAGTGCTCCAGTGATTGTCCCTGCCTTATGCCCTATGTTTGCTGGGATAGGCTCTAACTTCCTCTTGACCCTGCTCCGGATAAATCATTTTATTAAATTTATAGATGGATGGATAGGTGGGTGATCCACTGCTTTACTTTCAGATCAATCACCTTCCCACTTATGCTAACAGAAAATATCTTGTTGAGTAATAGTTTCACTTAAACTAACCACAGCTAATCTTGCATTGCTTCTGAAGTCACATTCACTCTTCAGTATCCAGATTGTCTTCCACTGTGCTGTGCATCACTCTGTAAACCCCTGTTATTGCCCACGAGGCTCTATTTATCCAGTGCTTCAAGAGCCTTCACCTGCCTTTTTTTCCAGCTCCACTAATCTTCATGGTAATATACTGGCTACTACAGTACAGTCTGTACCCATGACCACCTGTGTATTGATACTGTGATACAGCTTGTGATTCAAATGTGTGTGTTTATCCACATTTGAGGGAATGATCTTTAAGTGTGTGCCGATTTGCATGAAGCAGCTTGCTTTAACATTACTTCACGTGGAGTGCATTACCTCAGGTGGTATAAATCTGTGTTATTACTTCATGTTTTGTAAGGGCGTTTGAAGTTTTGTGCAAAACTAGAGAAATACCTTTTCGTGACATACTCAAATCATCAAAATTGCAAAGCTACATTTTACATTTTGGCTGACAGCACTTGGCTTCTCCTTGTAGAGGAAGCGATCATGTAATGTAGAAAATCTGTGACAAATATATACCATTCCAGTCAGATCGATACCTTTATGAGAGTTCATTGTTGTCCAGCATTTCCAACACATTTATCCTTTCCTGGGATGTGTGTGACAATCTTTGCCTAAACACCATCTTCAGGCAGCTCCTAGCAAGTTAGGATCTTAAATCTGGGTGAAACCTGAAAAATTAATTTACTCCTATACCTAAGAGAAGAGCCAAAATTGCATCACTCTGAGAATTTTGAGTCAGTTAGGACCATCTTCCAACTCTGACACGCATGATAAATATGTGCCAAGGAATTCAGCAGAAAGGTTTTTAGTTTGTCACTTCCACATACAGTATACTCGCGGATAAGTCGGGACTTGATTTTATCATATAATTTCTGGTATTTTATAATGTCGGTTGTATAAGTCGTATATTGAAAACTCATGCTATTGGTCCAAAGGATTATGAAATGCTAACGCCCACCTGAGAGAGTAACCACAGAGCACACTGCCTTTTTTTTCTTTGTGGGTTCAGCAATATGCTGTATCAGCACGTGCTCCTAACCTCTCTCTCTCTCTCTCTCTCTCTATTGTACCTATGTGACCACACGGTAATACCCAAACTATTTTGAAGCAATGTTTGCACTGATTTGTGTTTTTTGTATCTCACACCCTCAAACACTTTTATCGTAAGAACATCCCTTATCTATGATGGAGCATTCGATCAGAAGAAAACATGAAGCTGGTTTTAAATTATATGTCATTGAAGTAGTGAAAGAAATTGGTAACTGCAATGCTGCAACAAAATTCAGTTCGTCTGAGAAACTAATGTGAGATTGGAGGAGGTAAGAAGATGTAAAAAAAAAAAATTAAATGTCACATTTTTGAATGGATGTATAAGTCAGGGTCTGATTTTATGATCGATTTTTCAGGTTTCAACACCTGACTTATGCATGAGTATATATATATATAATTGTGGTATATGGCCAGCCAGTCATCCCGGCCAATACCCCCAGGTCGCCAGATGGAGTTCTCCTGGCAGCATGGAAGTTCCCCGAATTCCAGCAGGGCCTCATGGACCTTGTAGTTTTTATAACCAGCCCTGCTGGATACCATGGGGACCACCAAGGGACGCTTTAGGGAGGCTCAGGGAATACTACGTGCCCTATAACTCGGAAGTGCGTCCTGGTCACGTGGACAAAAGGAACGACATACTTCCGGGATGAAGAAGAGGATATTTTATCTGACCCAGAAGTGATAAGGAATCGCATGGATTGAGGGATTGAACACACTTCCGGGTCAGGGAATATAAAAGGACCATGGGTAATCCCAGGCGACGAGCTGAGTTGGGAGGCAGGGTGGCTAAGCGTCTGGGAGTGGAGGATTGGTTATTATTTATTGTGTATTGTATGAGGATAGTGGGTGCTTTGTGCACTTATTTATAATAATAAATTAAATATTTGGACTTTTATCTGGTGTCTGACGTCTGGTCTGAGGGTTCAAGGGGTCGACAGTGCCTCAATCTGTCACAATAATTAACACTAGAATCCCTGAAGCCTATGAAAAAACTCGTAATCCCAGCCCACCTTAAATTCCTTTGCACCTTTCCATCAGCGTCTTTTGTTTTGTAAATGTGTCGATCAGTACAAGCAGCAAGCAGCCTGCTATTCCATCCCCCTGACTGCCAAAGCTCAAGTTGCAGAAAAGATTCTCCGAGCTCAAGTCTTGTTTATCTGGGTGTGAGGTGCCTGGAATTGTAGTTGGTAAAAAAGATATCGTCATTTGGAATACAAACATTTCATGTGTGTTCCGTGTCTACAGCGATCCGTGTAAATGTAGGATGAAATGCGAGTCAGGAATTGTTGAACACATAACTAAAAAAGAAAAGCTTTTCATATTATAGTAGATATGAAGTGCATAATGTATGAAGAATGAAGTCCAAATATCAAATAAACATTTTCACAAAAAGTACAAATATAACAAAAAAAGTGTGCTTTTATTCACAAATATAACCACAGAAAAAAAAATCGGGTTAGAGTACGACACTGACATGATTGCTTGGGTGGTGCAGAAGTAAGAACTGCTGACTCATAATCAAGAAGATCCCAGTTTGATTCTGAGCACTTACGTTTTGAGTAGTGAGCTGCTCTTATTGTTACTATTATAAAATAAAAACATACATTTGATTTGTGTCTGTAACAGCTGGTCTAAATTTATGGTACTTGTAAAAGTTAGCTTTTTTTTTAATTCAGTTTTATTCTCTCACATTTACAGATCTGACACTGCTAATTTTCAAATAAAGACATGCTATAACTGAGGTGAACGCAGATGAGGATGAGGGTTCTACATTGGAGAAAGAGAATAGAAGCCCTCCCCACAACAAACATCCACTCACACATAAGAACAACGCAGCTGCACCAGGTGTAAAGGCTAAAGAGTGCACTGTTTGGATGCAGCAACAGGTTAGGCTTCATCCTGCCAGTCAATCTGCCACATGCATGTCCTTCAAAGAAAAAGCAGGGCTTACAGAGCTTGCCAAGGTATCGTGCAAAGTCCTGTTTGTGATTATGTTTTGCGATGGTCTTTATATGAAAGACATTTATATGTTACTTATATAAAAGCTAGATTGAATGTTATTTATCTATTTACCTTGCTTTATTTACTTATCTCCCTACAGGGTAAAGTCACACATAAACTGCAGAGCTTCCTGTGTTTGAGCGCCATGGGAATTTGTTGGTTTTGTTATATTTGTACCTTTTGCAAAAGTGTTTATTTGATATTTGGACTTCAGTCTTCACATATTATAAATGTCATGTCTACATTTTGTCAGTTATTACTAAAATATGAAAAATGTTTCTTTTTCAGTTAAGTGTTCAACAATTCCTGCCTCACATTTCACCCTACCTTTACACAGATCGTTGTACACACAGAACACACATGCAATACATATGTTCCAAATGGTGATATATTATTTACCCTCTACAACTCCAGGCACCTCACACCCAGATAAACAGACTAACTCTAAGAAAGATCATAATAGGCTGTATGCTTGTATATAAATTATTATACTGCAATGTATATTAGAAGTGAATGTTGCATTTTAAAACAAGTTAAATATATCCTCTCTTTTGTACCATATTTTCTAGTCCAATGTATCTGCTGGGAAGTGATATTTATTGGTTCAAGTATGAGCTGCAATTCTAAAGAGAACACATTCCCCAGGAGCATGTGCCCCTGTCAGACATAGTGGGTATAAGTAAACCATTGCAGGTTAATTGATAATTTACCAGGAAAAAAAATATTTTAGTGATATAGGATTCCCGAGTCTTGCAGTACATTCTGTGATGTGTGCCTTTTCCTATTTCTCTGTCACTATGTTAAACCATTTCATGTTTTGTTTTAGGTTGTATTGCCATGAAGGATGAGGCAGTCAATTATTTTTGGCAGGATGGTCAAAGCCAGAACAGACTACATAAACATGAAATGCCAAAGGCCAAAATGTTATTCAAAAATAATAGTCAGAAGTTCTGCAGTTCCTTCAGTGGAGGACCTGTGCCAACATTATCTGGACAAAAGTGGCTGGTGAAAGGAAGAAGAATGATGAGGTCCTGTCCCCGATGATATCTGTAGAGGCTGATTCTCTCTTTTATTTTTTTTTTTGTATCTTAGATACAAGATAGAATGACCAGTGGGGCCTGGGTAGGCCTTTAGTTGCAGAATGGCAGAGATTTTTTTCCTGCAATGGAGTTTTTTTTTCCTTTCTCCACTGATTATCTGACCCGTTGTATAATTGTTTACTCTATCAATATTACTTTAATAGTTTATAAAAATGTTTATTTTGTTGTTTTAACTATCATTGGTAAAGCACCTTGAATTATACTTTGTATTGGATGATGCTATATAAATAAATGTTATAAAAAGGTCCTTACAAAGAATATATACCTACTAACTAAAACCATAATGATTGTTTGCTTTAAAAAAACAAAATGTTGGATGCCAGAAGTAGAATGTAACCAGGTGACAACATCATGGTGTACTATGTATGGGCATCATGCTGTAGAAATAGGGCCTTGTTGCTGAAACAATACAAAAACAATTACAAAATGTCATCACCCTCAAAAATGGTGGCAGAAAAATAAATCAATATAATGAAAACAATAATAACAGCAAGACATTGTTAGCTATACATTTTGAAGAGTACAAAAATAAGAAGTACAGTGGTCAAAGTCCTTTAATTATTGCATGTACCTTCTTCCTAAGATGTGGACTCTAAATGGCACAATCCAATTTATTAGGAAAATAAAAATGAAATTCCTTTAGGAACCGAGGAGCATGAAACTTACTAATGAGAATCTGGAATCTAGGAGGCTGTTTTTAGGACGCCACTTTAAGGAAGCAAACTCATCATCATTGTAAAGTAGTCATTTATATTCATGTACCTTAGGTGAGTGTCTTGTATACAGAGCTACCCCTTTGACCCAACCCAAAACTCTGGGGCCACACAACATTTACAGTCTGCAAACCTTTTAGCAGAGGCTCCAGCTATCATTAGGCTCTCCCACACCAGCCCAATTTTTTTTAAGTGTGCCAAATAATTCTGTAATATGCAAAGACAAGACATTCTCTTTTCAATGTTCAAAAGATTAGGTTTAAACCCATGAAGGCATTCAAAGGGAGACATGTTATGGATAAGTTGTATAAAACATTACTAGAAAATTTTGCCAGAGGCAGACCAGTGCTGCAATCAAATTGAACAGACAAAACTGTGCATTTTTAAACTTCTTAAGATCCTGATTAATCTGTTCCATCTGGCCATTACTCTCCGGATGATAGCCAGAAGTAAAATTTAAAGTAATTTCCAAATTATCACAAAAATAACACCAGAAGTGAATAGTAAACTGTGGTTTTCTATTATGATTTAGGAATTCTATGGAGATGAAAAGTCTCTTTGATAAAAAAAATATCAGCCAATTCTTTAGCTGTGGGCAGTTTTTTCAAAAAGAACAAAATAAGCCTTTTTTTGAAAAGCAGTCAACCATTATTAGTATTTTAGTGGAATCCTGAGAAAGTGGTAAGTAGGTAATAACATTCATGGTTAGCTCCGTCAATAGGCAGAATCCCCCGGGGGAATCCAGGAGGTGTCTTAGCTCTATTACAATTTTTGAAATGTTAGAATATAATCAATGATGTCCTAAAATGTGTTATTTTGGGAGATGCCAAGGTGACCAAGCATGATAGAAACTATTAGCCCAAAACAAAACATCTCCCTGAACAGTTAGAGAAAAGAAAATGTTACACTGTGGGCAAGTAGGAGAATTTTCAGTCACACAGACAATACATTTCATCAAATACCACTGTGAAAGAATATAAGATTTCAAGCATGTGCTTCTTGTCATTTTGTACTGTGTTAATATTTTTTTTTAAATATTATTTTATAATTATGCACTGTCTATCTATGTTCACTACATTCCTTGTGATTTATGGGCAGAACCCAAAGAGGCAGGGCCACTAAGATATTATTTTTAAGGAACCGCCCTCATCCTTTATATTCAGGATGAGGAAATAGATCCTTCAGAGTGTCATTGACAATTGTGGAGTTTGCATAATCTTTGTGAGTACCATTCTGATTTTCTGGTTATTGTGCATTTCTTGCTTTGTTTTGTAGCCCATTTAGGGCCTGTGCAGGTCTTGAAGCTTCTCATTTGAATTTGGGGCCAGGATGCCTGAGGTGATGCATGTTTCTGATTCAGTGAAGTTCTGATCTGGGTTTTTGATTATTTTGAGGCTTGTTCAAACTTTCTTCTAAAGCTAATTAAATAGCCTATAAGTCTCTATTACCAACATCATAACTTAGTTTTGTTCCAAGATTTACATTTATCTAAAAAAATAAAGGCAAGGGTGTAAATGTCCAGTGTCAGGAAATTTTTTGGGAAGGAACTTCACCCACGCTAACATTGAAAGTGCCAACCTCAGGGTTTAAATGATAGGAGAACATCAAGACGTTTAAGAATTTGTTTTGTGGTTATTTTTTCTTTTAAAAAAGTAAAAGTGCTTTGTCTAAATCACAATTGTATTTAAATCCTTTTGTAATTTTGTACTTCTCAAGGGGTTTTCCCCCTAAAAATCTCACTAAGATTTATATACTTGGGTGACACAATCTCAATAGTAAAACATGGCATAACAGATGACCTTATACAATCAACTATGGAAACAATTAGAAGCTCATTCTTCTATTGTGCTTGTACAGTATTATGTTACAGCCAGGGTTTTCTTTTTAATTAATATTTTTGAATTATTATTTTTAATGCTTTGGTAAAATAAAATTAAAATAAAAAGAGGAATAACCTTGGAGATCAATCATCACCCCCAAAGGCAGATAGTAGACATCACATAGTGTTTGTGTACCAAATTTCAGGTCAATAGTTCAAACGGTTTGCGAGCTACAGGTGATTTAAAATCCTGAACAGACAAACGGACAGCCACGGTAGCGTATTATTTAAGAAGATAAAGGATAGTTTGTGTTTCACACATCACTGGTTTTCATTCAGTTTACAAACTACTAGACATCCAAGGTGCCAGATCATGCTAAGGTTCCAGAAGCACAGGGCATCACAGCCTACTATTGCCCACTATATTTCTTATATAAGATTTCCAGGTGTCCCTGTCATCTGCTCAGTCATTGGCCCCTAGCATTCTGGGGGAATATTGCATATTCCAACCAAGGCCAAATCACATTCTCTCCTTTAAAGGTGCCCTTGACTACTGGCCCCATACACTTGTAACAGGCTTGCTGACCTCTAGTGTATTCCCACAGTACCATTCAAATTTCTGAGGCAATCGGCTAATCTGGGTAAACCTAGAAAATGTCCTTTAGACTAACAGAGAGAATCATTATCTGCAGTTTAAAGAGTATAGTAAAATAAAATGATATTCAGTGAGTGACTGTAACGATGCGGGTTCGGCTCCATGCTCCCATCTGCTGTTCGGGAGCCCTTGATCCCTACACCGTCGGTAATGTTACCGATGAGCTAGACAGTGAGGCAACAGCACAGCAAGGGGATGGTACAAAGTGCAAAAGTGCTTTTACTTACAAATCCTACAAAACAAAATTGTTCAAAATAGAGTGCAGTGTTTCAAAAGTCAATAAATAAATAATCTAATAAAAGCAAGTGAATATGTGGAGGCTTAAAAAACAATAGAAAAACAATCCTTTAAAAACAAGGTTAAAACATTGCTGGAAGCAGTCCTTCTCCCGTTTGGGCCCTGCAACAGGCAAGACGCTCTCTCTGCAGCTGTCCTTCTCTGTGCCTGCTTCTGCTGTCAGTCGCCTTACCGATCCTTGGCTCTGGTCGGCTCCTTCTGACAGTGACTTGGGATTCCCCAACGACCAAGGCTCTCATGCTGGGGATACCATGTCCCAAGTCCCGACTCCCGCGGCCTTCCGCGGAGAGTCATTTGCCTTCCTGTCACTGCTGTCCTTCAAAGTAATCTCTACGGTAGCGACCACATTTACTACTCCCTCGACCAAACACCCAGGCTGGCTGCTCAGCTGCCGTGAGCCTGCTCTCACTCGCTTGTTCTCCCGCACCGACTTTCTCTCTTTCCTCACTGCTTCCTGCTTTTCCTCCACAATCTCCGTTCTCTTCTTTCTCCCATTCTTGTTCTCCCCCTTTAATCGTCTCAGGCTTCTCTTTATAATGGACGTGGCAGCTGTGGCAATCAACAGCTCCTGGGAACAATTACGGAGCGGACCGTCCCTCACCTGTGCACTTAGGTGAGAAACGTCCGCAGCACGAATCCACCCGGGAACCGCTTCTACCACAGTACCACGCCCCCTTGCTATGCCGCAAGCGCGGCGATTATTTATTTAAAAGTGGCTTTTGCTAAGAGAGCTGTAGACCCACAAAACCACAGTGATAGTTCTGCAGGTGATAACACCTTATTAATGAGAGTGGACCAAGGAGAATGGTCAGACTCATTCAAGCTAAAAGAAAGGCAACAAATACTCAAATAGTTGCTGTTTACAACATTAGTATGCAGAAGAACATTTCTGAAGGCACAATGCATTAGAACAGGGGTGAGTATTGTCAGTCCTGGAAGGCCATAGTGGTTGCAGGCGTTTGTTCCAACCCAGTTGCTAAGGGTGGGAAATGTTAACAAATGCGACAAATAAAATGTTGCTTGAGCAGTGAGTTCTTCATCAGCAATAGCTGGCTTCTTATTAAGAAACTAGGTTGGAACAAAAACCTTCAGCCACTATGGTCCTCCAGGACCAACATTGCTCACCTCTGCATTAGAACTTTAAATGGATAATAAATAATAATAATAATAATAATACATTTTATTTATATAGTGCCTTTCCTGTGCTGAGCTACAGCATTAGAAGACTGCTGTATTCCCAGCAGAATAATGGTTTATGATTCAAAGCAGGAATCATCTTGTGTTATTTCCATGAAAATGACTTCACATTACTCAAATGGCCCTCTCAGACCCCTAGAATGGCAGATGTGCAGTCTCAATGTGTGGCTGTATACATCTGCAAGAACTGTATGACACTATTGAATCATCTTGAATGAAAATCTCTAAGGAATATTTCTGGCATCTTGGTGAATTCATGCCTCAAAAAAATTCAGTAGTTCTGGGTGCAAAGGCATATCCAACCTGATGCTCTTCACTGTAGGTTGCATGTCTTTTATCCATTATCCATTTTGTCCACTGGATTTGTAGTTACTGTACAACACGCTGGAAGTGTGTTTAATATAAATAAAATTAAAATATATATTGAAAAGCAGCAGGTCACATGGCTGTGGTGCTTTTAATAGTTTTTGCATATAAAAAACACACTAGGGAGAAATGCTCATCATTTTACTGCTGAAAAGACAAATCATGAGTGTGGACATGTGTCAGATTTTCACTGAGTCTGTTGATAAGAACCATGTTAATCTTCATAAGTATGGAAGGAGTACACTACGTTGTAGGCCTCACCAGTGGGAACGCTATGCAGTGCAAGCAGTGACACCTTTGCTGATCTTCTTCATTATCACTGCATAATTCATTAAGAGCTTTGTGTGATAAAACTTCAAAACATAAAAAGGTGACAGATGCTGTAAAGAGCAGAGAAGAGTGACCTGCTTCTGTAAACTGATGTGAGTTAAAAGATTTTACAGAGATGCTGAGAATGAATGCCCCAAATCATCTAATTTTAAAGCTCCCAATATGAAGAACATGCAAAAGGTGGAGGATTAGCAGTGACTTTTGGGGATAACCTTTTAGGTTGACCAAAAACACAGGCCAAATGAATGACAGAAAAAGGGTCAAAATATATTAGACATGGCGTACGAGAAGACAGCTGCTGTAAAACTGCTGAGTACCCCAGCATCAATGAAACAGAATACCCACAGTGCTTTGGTTTGATTGTCTATTTCAGGTCATCCTACCTATGTGAGCCTGTCCGGTTTCATGAAAATCAAGTCCAGGCAATAATCTTCCATGACTGTTAACCACTGGTGGCCTGTCCAAGACTGGGAGCTAGCATCTTCTGACCAAATTATTAACCTGATTGGCAGTGGAAATTATATATTAGAAAAGTGAATATTTAATATGTTTAGTTATGATTCACGACTGAGCACTATAGTTATCATCTCTGTTTAGTATTTATGGCTTGCAGCTGGCATCATACAATTTGTCTCATGAAATCAATTTTATTTTGTTCAATTTTTTATCATGTTATTTGAATTTTCTGATTCCAAGATTTGATGCCATTATGAAAATAGTGAAAACAAACTGAGTGAGAGTGGTGGATTGCCTTTCTGCCTTAAAATGATTCCATAAGCAGATGTTCTGTAGGGGTATTAAAGATGTTTTGATTTGTAGGAGAGGGTAGAGCTGTGATGCTGAATATTATCAGCAGGGGCTGCTGTTTTTTTTTTTTTTTTTTTGGAATTACTGATTCACAGTTCTAGTGACAAAATCTGCCTGTGGTAATGGAAATAAAAGCAATATGCTGTGCATGTTTATGCCAAAGTGTGGAAAACTGTATGATGCCAGATTAGAAAGGTGAAAAGCAATGAATAAGAGGGGAGAACAGTAGCAGAGACTTGCAGCCCATCATAGCCTTTTATGCTCTAAGGTTCCCTCTTTTCATTTCCAAGTAATGGGATTGATGCACATAGTTTCATGTTATTGGCATAGTTTTTAAATTTCTTAAGGGTATAGCCAGCAAGATTGGAAGGTTTTAATGGACTGTGTGGAGGCTGTAGTTGGTAGATCTCCTCTAGCTTTGCAAAAGTTAAAACAAATCTCATGTCAAGAAAGGTTGGGCATCCTTTTTCTATGGTTGTTCTTGACAATTGAGCCCCCTTCTGCTGAGCTATGGGTGTTGTATTGAGAAGGATAGGTATCCTTTAGGTGACTTCAGAACTGCACTATGAAGTCTCTTTATGCTGTATTACCTTTAACGCTTGGCATCAACAGAGTAAATGTCAAAGAGCAAGAACCTAGCCAGTTGTCTTGCATAGCAACAGTGGCACTTAGAATGGATAGACATTGCAACTGACAGAGTCCTGTAAAACTGAACCAACTTATTTAGGAGCATGACTGCTCACCGTGATAGGAGAAGGAACTAAATAGGTTACCTAAAAGTTACTTACTAAATTATTTTTTCACAGAACACAATATAATGTAACCCTAAAAACTTAACATTCAAAGTTTTTGTATAATTTTATATATATTCATTCATTGTATGAAACTCAGAAAAATTTTGTATGTGCCCTGGCTTTACATCCATTAAAGTAAACATTGGCACACTCTTCACTTCACTTGTATTAATTCAATTCAGAGCTGCCAGATAGCTTAGTTAGTATGTGTTTGAGAGGTGGGGAGTTGGGTGGGCTGACCAAAAGTTCTTACTTGAAAAAAAATCCACACAGACCTGCAAACCTGCCAACAGAAATTGAGCACTTATTTGAAATCAGGATTCTGTGCCATGAAGCAGCAGCAGCACTAAAATATAGACTAAGAACATTTTTTTAAATTTTATGAATCATCTCATGACAAGAAACAATAGTATTTTAACAGCTGCTTTCTTGAATATAATCATGAAAAAGCCAATCCAGATACCAGTAATCTAGTGATACAACAAAAACTGACCACATTTTGTATCCTCTGCAGTTCGGCTGTGTTAATAAATGTTAATACTTTAATAGTGTCATTCTTTTTAAGAGTTATGATACCCAGGACATAACAGTTTGGCTTTGTTGATCCTTATTATTCTCATACCTTATAGCATAAAATCTGTAAGTTAAGTTGAAGAATTGGCCATTCTGTGGCTTCTCTTTGTAGCACTGTATCCTATTATTATTATTTTTTTTTTTTTTTTTATTTTATGTAAGAAAAGAACAGAATTTTTGAAATAGTAAAAACTGAATGTTTTGAAAAAAGCAATCTCAGAGCAGTTATAGGTTTAGTGAATAGTTGATGATAAATTGTTTTGTCACATGTACAGGACACAGTGAAATTTTTAAAAACACATCGCTATCATAAACAAGAATGTAGCAAAATAGACAAGATGGAGTTTCATCTAAATATTGGTGGTCAGAGCAGAGCACTTCATCAATAACTGCTATTCTGTTCTTTCTCAGTTACATCATTTAAGGATGTGGCAATATTCTCTTCTAACCTTCCAATTTGACAGATCTGCCTGCTGTGACTAAAAGTGGGGTGTGCATTCAGTCTTTTCCAGGCACAATGTTGTGATTGAATATTCTGAGAAATAAAGTCCAGAGTGTTTGGCCTTATGTTATTTTTAATTTTGAGTTTGTGAGTGCTGGGTGCCTGACTTATGGCAATTGAATGTTTAAACAGCTAATCACAGTAAACAAATGGCGTTATTTTAGCTTCCTCAACCAACAGATACTTTCTTAGGAATTTTTAAGAACCTAGGAATACCTTCCACAATAAAAGTAGTATTTCTTGCTGTCAAAGCCTGTGTCCTAATTGGCAGCTCTTTGCTAGCACTCATCACACAACCTAATTTAGTAAGGTGTATCTTAACATGACAAGTTAGGTCACCTCTCTGACATTTGTGCAGTTATTAAAAAAATATTGTGGAAGGACTGCTCCTGGGCACAGACAGACAGACAGACGCCTGAATGTCCAAAAACACACACGTTTATTACAAATAACTACACCACAATGCCTTAATCAGCCAACTCAGTTCCTTCTTTCTTTCTTTCTTCTTTAATTTTTCTGCCGCCTCTACTCCTCTCCCTACAAGCTCCATCTTCCAACTCCCGACTCCGGCTCCTGAGTGGTGGTCATTGGCTCCTTTTATTAGGCACCCGGAAGTGCTCCAGGTGGTTGATTGCTGACATCTGACTGGACTTCCAGGTGTGGTGAAACTACTGCCCAGAAGGGCCCAGCAGCTCCCACTGCAGCACCCCATGGTGGCGCCTGCGGAACCCAACAGGGCTGCACCAAACTCCAAATCCCATGAAGCCCTACGGGAGTCCGAAGCACCGCTGCAACCCAGGGAGGCTACCAACAACTAGCGTCCAGAGGGAGGTATTGGGTCTCCTATGCTTGCTCCCCCAGAACATATGCTGCAGGGGCAACCCGGCTGGGCATGGGCCGTCTGCCACAATATATATTTTAAGCACACATTATGTGAGTTTCTCCTTTTTATTTCTTGATTATCCACTGCTTTCTTTAGCACTATATATAAAGTGACTGCAATAATAAGAATGAAGTCAAATTCTATGGCAATGAAGGCTTTCATCTGGATCTGTGAAGCAACTGGACTGACCACTGTACCCACCATACATCTCAGGAATATACTGAGATTTTATCACACTGGAAACTCATCAAAGCCAGAACTCAGAAATTAGGTTATTATTTTAATAATGCACACTCGCACGCAATGCTAAATGGACATTGGTTATATTTTCAAAGTTCACTTTTAAACAGCTTTGTTTAAATATAAAAATAGCTGACTGTTTAAGAGGTTCAACATTCAAGACCAGTGCATTCATACTTTAAGGTTATCAGAAATGTACACTGATAAAGTAACTGCTGAATTGTTATACAAGTATGTGCTGTAAAGTAGAGGACATGTGTGACCCAGTGTATTTACCTGCAACGTAGGAATGATTATTAGTATTGCGGGACGAAGTGGGCAGTCGACACCTTGTGCAGGCAGGAGCTAGAGTCTGGGAAATAAAAATTTAAATTAAATGTTAACAGAATATACATTCATTCAAAATATATATATTTATAAATATAAAATATAAAAAACAGATGCTCAGTAGTAATTGGATGGAATCAGTGTCAACGAACAACAGTGTTGAGTAGTGAGCTTAACTGACTTCTCTGCTAGATAAAGGTGTGTGGGAGGGTGATTCCTCAGTGGCAGTGCAATCAATGGGTCACAGATTTCCATCACTGCCCCAAATGAATTTGACATGGATTATACATGATTTTACTCCAGGCTATAAATTGTCACTACCATCATCAGTAAGTTTGCCTTTTGGAATGAGTTGAAGGCTGACATTTGTCGTTAGCAAAAAAAATGCTTTAAAGTGATACTTTGAAAAGAATGTGCAAAGCAAACCTAATTTATTAACATTTGGGTAAATGTAAATAAAATGTCAGCGATTTGTTGTGTCCAATGTTCTAAACAGCATTGGGTGGATCTTGTTGGTCTGCTGGATAGTGTGTGCGCAAATGAGTAGGCAAACTGATTGTTTGTGAATCTTCTTGTGTATAATAACTTTGCCTAAATCTGTTGTCTTCTTATTGTCATTTTCTTTGAGGTCAAAGAATTGCCAAATTGACATGACTGACTTCTTCTTAGCTATCAAATTGTTCATCTGTGCTTCTGTATATTAAACAAAGTACTTTCATACCTTGTTACAGTACACGGCTGTTAACAGTGAGGATATAATGTAGTGTCACACATGTGCGTTTAGGAGGCAAAAGCCTAAAGGTGAGTGAAACATCACGAGACAAGGGGTTATCACGTTGTATTTACCCAAATCTCTTAATCTCCCAACAGGAAAACTGAAGAAAAATAAGACCCTCCAATCCCGGGATCCAAAATGGCCACCAAGACGTCACTTCTGGTCACAACTGATGACATCACTTCCGGTTCTGTCAAAAATGACGTTGCTTCCGGCTCCTGTTTTCGACATCATTTCCTGCCAACCACTCCCTGTCCTTATTCCAATACTGTACATAAATGCCATTTTGTTTCATATAAATTGTCAAATGCTACAATTACAAGCAGTTTTGATCATTGCAACCATTTTTTCTTGCTTTATTTTGTCAATTGGACAATATATGGGGATGGTCCCCAATACTTCTTTTTTGTGGAGCTTCTTTTTTCTTTCATTTTCGAAGTATTTCCACAATTGGCGTAGTCAGCAGGACTTTTTTTGTTCGAATATGACTAAAGAACAGGATCTGAAGATTGTCCTTTCCACCATAATGGCCAAACTACATACCTTATAGGTACAGATGGGCAAGACTCAGACCCAGCTCACCAAATCCGAGGCTCGCGCTGCAGCCACGGTGCAGATGGAGGCCGCTCGGTCATTACCCACTCAGCTTACTTACTTAACTGAGGAGGATGATATTGAGTCTTATTTTTTGGTTATGAGCGAACGGCTAAGTGGAACGCATGGCCGAGGTCGGAATGGGTGTACCTACTGGCCCCCTACCTGAAGGGGATAGTGCAGAGGGCCTATTACGATTTAACTGAGAAGCAGGCTGCAGGCTATGACGTTTTAAAAACAGAGGTGTTCAAACGCTACGGCATCTCTTCAGAACAGCAGGCGAGAGAATGGAGGAAGTGGCAGTTTGATTCCGAACGACCTTTATGAACACAAGCGTTCGAAGCGTGGAGTACATTTACATTTACATTTACATTTACATTTACATCATTCAGCAGACGCTCTTATCCAGAGCGACTTACAACAGTGCTTAGTAATCTACGACTGTTCTTCAGTCTTTAAGGCTAGGATTAAATCTACTGTCATTAAACAAGTTACCGCTGACCAAGTTGTACACAAAACCATGCTAAAAGAAAATAGTAAGTTGTTAGTACAAAATTTTTTTTTTTTTTTTTGAGAAAAGGGTAGAAAAGAGTATGGGGACTTTAGTCCCCCAAGTGCTGTTTAAAGAAGTGTGTCTTCAGACGACGTTTGAAGACAGTGAGGGTCTCCGCTGTTCGTACAGCAAGAGGAAGTTCATTCCACCACTGAGGAGCCAACACTGCAAAGAGCCTTGATGCATGTCGTCCTCTTCTTTTAAGTAAGGGTGGTTCAAGACGAGCAGTGCTTGATGTTCTGAGAGAACGAGAAGTGACACGCTGCTTAACCAGTGCTGATATGTAAGGTGGTGCAGTTCCAGTTTCGGCCTTAAAGGCAAGTATTAGGGTTTTGAACCTGATGCGGGCAGCCACAGGAAGCCAGTGCAAAGTAAAGTGTGACGTTGGCTACGGCCCGATATTAATACCTCCCACAAGATGGCTGAGCTAATAGCGTGTGAGACCTTTGTTCATGCCCTCACTGACAACATCGCCCAGCAGATCTGGAGACAAAATTTTGAAAATATGGACACCTTGATCAAGGTTGCAGAACGTCACTGTTCAGCTTGTAAATCAGGGCGATCAGAATGGTCCTCTCGCCGTACCCAACAGGCACATGTGGCAGCCCCTGAGCCCTCTTGACAAGCTCCCGAACCTGCTGTCCGTCAAAGGAACAAGCATTTTAGCCTTCCCCGCTGTTTTAAGTGTGGGGTAGGTTGGTCATCTGTCCCCAACCTGCACCAATGAACCGATGGATTGCTCGCTGGTTAAGGGAGAAAGGTACTGTGCTGCCGTGATTAACCCTTTGTCTCTTCCTCATACAGGTGCAATTCTTATAAATGGTGTGAAGGTAAGAGCAATGTTCAGTTCCGGGAGTAACATTTCCATTGTTGCTTCCCGATTCGTTTTACCGTGACGGTGGCTTAGAATAAAAACTAGCCTAAAGTGTATTCATGCGGATGTCTGATATTATAAGACCGCTAGCTGCATGATTACAGTAGATCACGTCATGAACAAATTAACTATGGCAGTACTACCAGATCCCCCATTTCCAGTCATATTAGGGAGAGATTGGAAAAAAATTAACAGCAGTACAAACGCAACTACTCCTGAGAAAAATTTGGGCTTAATAATGGAGAGATCTTCTACTCCGACTGCCTCCACGCCGTGTACAACGGTCACTAGAACACATATAAGTTCTCAGTACGAGGGAACTGATGTCCCATCATCCTCTGCAGGAGCTAGTACAGTTAACATAGAGGATGAGGTGGCAGAAGCCCCTCCCATTGAGGTCACCAGAGACCCTATTCAAAATTTATCGGCCCAGTTTTTAATTACCCCATCTTCCTTTAAAAGAGAACAACGGAACGATGATTCCTTAAAATTTGCAAGAAATGCAATAGTGTCTACCGAGGGTCATACATCCCTAGATCCCATGCCACCGATGCCTTTCTTTGTAATACAAAACAAACTCTTGTATCGAGTGGCAGAACTCAGGGGTGAATTGAGGGCATTGCTCCTAGTACCACGTACTTATCGGTGACAAGTATGTGAACTAGCACATACCCACCTTCTAGGAGCCCATTTAGGCTCTGAAAAAATACTGGAGAGAATTAAGCTCTGATTTTACTGGCCAGGGATAAATGAGGAGGTCCGACGATTTTGCACTTCTTGTCCCGAATGCCAACCTTGCCAGATTCCTAGGAGGAACTGTGCTCCTCTTGTCCCTCTTCCCCTTATTGATATACCCTTTGAACAAGTCGGTATCGACCTCATAGGACTGTTAGAACCCTCGTTGATAGGTCATAAATATATTTTAGTTCTAGTAGATTATGCCATTCAATTTTCAGAAGCTGTTCCCCTGCGCTCAGCTACTTCTAAAAGCATTGTACGGGAATTAGTAGGAATATTCACGTGTGTAGGGATCCCCAAAGAGGTTGTTATGGATCAAGGGACTCCCTTCACTTTGGAGACTTCAGGGAGGTGGCTAAATTACTCAAGATAAAACATCTGAAAACATTGGTCTATCATCCGTAGACAGACGGGCTGGTGGAACGATTTAATCAAACTTTAAAACAGATATTACGAAAAGTAGTTAATGAGGATGGGAGAAACTGGGATCAGTTGCTTCCCCACGTATTGTTTGCCTATCGGGAAGTCCCACAGGCCTCTACAGGTTTTTCTCTGTTTGAATTATTATATGGAAGACAACCCCGTGGGCTAATGGATATGTTAAAAGAAGGTTGGGAAGAGGAGGTCCTTCCTACCTCAAATATATTTGAATATATCTTGCAATTATGCAACAGATTGGAAAAAATTAGACCAATACTAAAAGAAAATTTGGAAAAAGCTCAAGCAACGCAGTCTCATTATTATAATAGAAACACCACTATTCAGGAATTTGTCCCAGGTGATCATGTAATGGTGCTCATTCCTAGTTCACATTCCAAATTATTGGCACATTGGCAAGGCCCTTATGAAATTAAGTAAAGAAAAGGACTCATAGATTATTTCATAAAACAACCAAATCATCGACAGAGTGAGCGAGTATATCATATTAATTTGCTGAAGCCGTGGAAGGACAGGGAAATTGATCCCTCCTCCGGCCAGCCTCTCTCCCTTTTCATATCAAAGTCTCTCCTTAATTTCGGACCTGATTTAACCCCGGAACAAAAACAGGACCTAGAGATGGCTATCTGCCAGTACCTGAAGTAGTAAATGAGCTGCCAGGATGGACTGCACTGATTGAACATGACATCAAGGAAGTGTGGGATGGGATGAAGATCATCACTGGCTGCAGCTCGAAGCGGGGTGCCACCATCGAGAGAGACGTGGAAAGAGCAAACCAGATTAACAACTTCTTTAACAGGTTTGACCACCCTAACCCACTCTCACCTCGGAGTACTGCATCCTCCACCCATCTTTCTGCTGATACCAGCATAAGAGAGAGTTTCCCCCCACCCACAATTACAGCAGCCCAGGTTAGCAGAGAGCTGAGGAGACTTCGTGCCAGCAAAGCAGTGGGTCCAGATGGAGTATCACCACGACTGCTGAAGGCCTATGTGTTGGAGCTGGGCAGTCCTCTATAGCGCATCTTCAACCTGAGCCTGGAACAGGGGAGAGTCCAGAGGCTTTGGAAAACATCTTGCATCACCCCAGTCCCAAATGTATCACGTCCTAGTGAGCCGAATGACTTCCAGCCTGTCGCTCTGATGTCACATGTGTTGAAGACCATGGAGCGGCTGCTGCTTCACCACCTGAGGCCACAGGTCCGCCATGCTTTCGACCCTCTGCAGTTCGCATACCAGGAGAAGGTGGGAGCGGAGGATACCATCATCTATATGCTACACCGATCCCTCTCCCACTTGGACAGAGGCAGTGGTGCTGTAAGAATTATGTTTCTGGACTTCTCTAGCACCTTCAACACCATCCAACCTCTGCTCCATAGGCATAAGCTGACAGAGATGGGAGTAGATTCAAGATGGGAGTAGATTCATACCTGGTGCCATGGATCGTGGACTACAGTATCTTACAGACAGACCTCAGTATGTGCATCTCGGGAACTGCAGGTCTGACATTGTGGTCAGCAGCACAGGAGGGCCACAGGGGACTGTACTTTCTCTGGTACTGTTCAGCCTATATACATCGGACTTCCAATACAACTCGGAGTCCTGCCACGTGCAAAAGTTTGCTGACGACACTGCTATCGTGGGCTGCATCAAGAGTGGGCAGGAGAAGGAGTATAGGAACCTAATCAAGGACTTTGTTAAATGGTGCGCCTCAAACCACCTACAACTGAACAGCAGCAAAACCAAGGAGCTGGTGGTGGATTTTAGGAGGACCAGGCTCCTCATGGACCCCGTGATCATCAGAGGTGACTGTGTGCAGAGGGTGCAGACTTATAAATACCTGGGAGTGCAGCTGGATGATAAATTAGACTGGACTGCCAATACTGAATCTCTGTGCAAGAGAGGACAGAGCCGACTATACTTCCTTAGAAGGCTGGCGTCTTTCAACATCTGCAATAAGATGCTGCAGATGTTCTATCAGACGGTTGTGGCGAGTGCCCTCTTCTACGCGGTGGTGTGCTGGGGAGGCAGCAAAAAGAAGAGGGACGCCTCACGCCTGGACAAACTGGTGAGGAAGGCAGGCTCTATTGTAGGCACGGAGCTGGACAGTTTGACATCCGTGGCAGAGCGATGGGTGCTAAGCAGGCTCCTGTCAATCATGGAGAATCCACTGCATCCAGTAAACAGTATCATCTCCAGACAGAGGAGCAGTTTCAGCGACAGACTGCTATCACTGTCCTGCTCCACTGACAGATTGAGGAGATTGTTCGTCCCCCACACTATGCAACTCTTTTCAATTCCATTCGGGGGGGGGTAAACGTTAACATTATACAAAGTTATTGTCTGTTATACCTGCATTTGTATCATTCTTTAATTTAATATTGTTTTTTATCAATATGCTGCTGTGAATTTCCCCTAGGGATTAATAAAGTATCTATCTATCTATCTATCTATCTATCTATCTATCTATCTATCTATCTATCTATCTATCTATCTATCTATCTATCTATCTATCATCACCGACCTGGGGGTAATTGTCAGAGAAAGACCCTATAGGCTCCCAGAGGCAAAGAAGGTGGAAGTAGAGTTAGAAATTAGACGAATGCTGGAATTAGGGGTTATTGAAGAAAGTTATAGCCCCTGGTCTAGTCCAGTTGTCTTAGTTCCTAAGCCTGATGGGTTGTGGAGGTTTTGCAATGACTTCCGATGACTTAATCAGGTCTCTAAATTTGATGCCGCATCCAATGCCGCGAGTGGATGATCTACTCAAGGCTTGGTAATACTCAATTCCTAACTACGCTCAATATGACTAAAGGGTATTGGCAAATTTCTTTAACGGCCTCCACTAAAGAAAAAAATGCTTTTAGTGCTCCAAGTAGATATTGGCAGATACACTTTTCTCCCTTTTGGCTTACATGGGGCACCAGAAACCTTCCAACGTCTGGTAGATACACTGCTATGGCCCCACAATTCATTTAGTGCCGCCTATCTAGATGACG
This sequence comes from Erpetoichthys calabaricus, assembly GCF_900747795.2. Taxonomy (NCBI): domain Eukaryota; kingdom Metazoa; phylum Chordata; class Cladistia; order Polypteriformes; family Polypteridae; genus Erpetoichthys; species Erpetoichthys calabaricus. Next base: position 143,222,579 of record NC_041397.2, on the reverse strand, counting down.
TGGTCATTTATTCCGGCACATGGGAGGAACATGTATTGCAGGTCAAAACTGTGCTCTCCACACTAGCACGAGACAGAATTTGCATTAATCCTAAGAAATGTTTCTTTGGATTAAAAGAAGCCAAATATTTGGGCTATCTGGTGGGTGGGGGCACTGTTAAACCACAATGCTCCAAAATTGATGCCATCATATATTGGCCCCGTCCGGTGACTAAGAGGCAAGTTCAAGCATTTCTGGGCTTAGCGGGCTACTATCGCCGTTTTGTACCTCATTTCTCTGAAATTAAGGCTGATACTGCATTGCTGGACCGGGTTACCAGGTATGCCACTGTAGAGCAAGAAGCCTTGATGATGAAATGGGCTATCACGCAGTTAAGGTACTACCTATTGGGGTGGGAATTTACACTGGTGACGGATCATGCTACCCTACAGTGGATGTCCCTTCACTGGGAGTCTTATCCCCGTGTCACTAGGTGGTTTTTGGACCTTCAACCTTATCGTTTAGTATTGTTTATTATAGAGGTTCCTTGCAGGCCAACGCGGATGCTGTCTCCCGTGCACATGACCTCTCAGTGCAGGTCACCCGACCCGATGGGTCTGGGCTGGGGGGGGGGGGGGGGTCATGTCCCACACGTGTGTTTAGGAGGCAGTCAAAAAGCCTAAAGGTGAGTGAAACATCACAAGACAAGGTTTAAGTTAAGGTTTAAGGTTTCTTTATTTAGTCATGTTTACACAAGAAAACATGAAATTTGTCTTCTCAGTTGCATCTAATAACAGACAGAATGAAATAAAAATAGACAAACAGAAACAAGAAAGGTTAAGGTAAGGCAGTCAGATAATACATATTTACACCAAAAATAAAAAAGGTTACAGGATATATATCAACAACCTTAATCATTATCTCCAATATTTCTTATTGAAAAGTCGTATGGCACTAGGAAGAAAGGAGTTTCTGGAGCGATTTGTGTGGGTTTTCAAAACGACTATCCTTCCTGATTTACTGAACTTTAGTTCTACATGTAATGGATGTCTGTCATCAGTTGAGATGATTTCCAGTATCTTTAACATTGCCCTCTGACACACACTAGTCAGATCATCTACATCAGCCCCATTAACTTTAGCTGCATACTTTGTAATCTGCTGGAGCTTTTTTAAGTTTTGGTTTGTCAGACTATTAAACCAGGCAATGAAACTGAAAGTGATCACAGACTGGATCATACTGCGATAGAAGAACAACATGAGGTCCTTGTCTACTTTAAATAGTTTGAGTTTATGGAGGAGAAATAAGCGCTGGTTGCATTTAGAAAATAATTTTTTTGTATTTGTATTCCAGTTAAGATTGTTATCTAGGTAAGTTCCTAAGTATTTATATTCAGTCACTATTTCTACCTCCTCTCCCAGAACTACAATAGGTGAACATACAGATTTCTGTCTCTTAAAATCAAATATAATTTCTTTGGTCTTTTTTACGTTCAGAGTGAGAGAGTTTTTATTGCACCAGTTTACCATACAGTCCACTTGATTTTGATAGTGGCTTTCATCCTCCCCAGATATGCGTCCTATGATCATGGTGTCATCCGCATACTTAATAATGGAGCAGTGGTCATTATTCTGTCTCAGGTCACTTGTGTACAGAGTAAACAGTAATGGTGATAAGACATACCCCTGTGGACTTCCTGTGTTTGAATGAATGACTATTGAAAAAATGTCCTGAACTTTAACTGTCTGTGAACGGTTTAAAAGAAAGTTCTGAATCCATAGTGTAATAAATGGGTTTACATTCATACTGTTCAATTTCCCAATCAGTATATGAGGCTGTATAGTATTGAACGCTGAAGAAAAATCCAAAAATAGTGCTCTGACATATGAACCAAGCTGATCAAGAAAGGTGTAGATTTGATGTAAGATAACAAGCAGAGCATCTTCCACACTTCTGTTTGCGCAATAAGCAAATTGATTGTTGTCTTGAAAAGACTTTGTCTCTTTCATTAAAATGTTTTCACCAAATGTTCAAAGCATTTCATTGGAATAGATGTAAGTGCTACTGGTCTGTAGTCATTTAAACAGCTTGGCCTAGAATCCTTAGATACAGGGGTAATGATTGATTGTTTCCACAGATTAGGTACAATACCACAGGTCAGAGACCAGTTAAAAAGAAAATGAAAAACTGGAGAGAGCTGCTTAGAGCAAGACTTTAAGAGCCGACCTGATATGCTGTCTGGTCCCACTGCAATGTTTGTTTTGGCCTGCCGCAAGCCTTTCTCCACTTCAGTTAAACTGAACCCAATCACAGCAGAATTTCTGGTGTTTTCATAAAGCATCTCCTTTATTTCTGTATTTTGGGTGCTGAAATCACTTGTTTCAAATCTGGCAAAAAAGTTATTCAGTTCATCTGCTAAAAGCTTGTGGTCTTTGTCAGCTGGAAAATTCACATTCTTTTTAGAGCCCAATCCTGTAATTGTTTTTAGTCCCTTTCAGACCTGCTTTGGATTGTTATCATTAAACCACCTCTGGATTTTTCCCCATACATTTTTTTATTTTGTTTAATTAACCTGTTAATCCTTTGCTGTAAAATTCGCTTATCATCTATCTTATTTTCTTGATGTGCATGTTGCTTTTCCAATAGTAATGCTTTAACCTCTTTAGTGATCCATGGCTTACTGTTTGGGTACAACTTGACAGTTTTTTCCTTAATGATCATAGACTCACAGAATTTCATATATTCGCTGACAGTGTAAGTGGCCTCATTCAGTGACTGTGAGGATATCCGCACATCCCAAGTTGTACTGGAAAAGCATTCCTGCAGTTCCTCTACACTGTCCTTGCACCAGTTTTGTGTTGTTCGTATGACTGGTTTTTCTTGTTTCAGTTTCTGTTTATACTTCAGGAGTAGATGAATAACAACGTGGTCAGATGCACCCAGGGCTGCTCTGTGATGCGATATGTAGGCATCAGGGACGTTTCCATAGCACTTGTCCAGAGTTTTGTCCCCTCTAGTTTTAATATTCACATATTGATGGTAATTTGGTAATATTGACTCCAGACTGCATAAATTAAAATCACCCATCACAAGTTTGAAAGAACCAGGTGATTTAGTTTCTAGTTTATGAGCAGTTTCAAGAATCGATTCAGCTGCAGCTCCCACATCAGCATGCTGGCGGAATGTAAATGACTGTCACAAATAATTGATTAAACTCCCGTGGTAGATAGCATGGGCGAAGACCGATGGTGAATAGTTCAATATTTGGCGTGCAGATGCACTCTTTTTCAGTGATATTCCTGCACCACCTTTTGCTAATGTAAAGGCAGACCCCACCACCCGTCTGCTTACCAGAAGCTGGATTTCTGTCTTGCCGTACGCAAACAAATCCATCTACTTCGACTGCTGTATCCGAGTCTGTATTCTTAAACCAGGCCTCCGTAAAGCACATCAGACAGCTTTCACAGTACTCGTAAAGGTATCGCGCAGATGCTCTCAGCTCGTCCAGTTTATTTCGCAAGGACTGTGCGTTGCTCATGATGATGGTTGGCAAAGGTGTTTTAAAACTTCTCCGTCTCAGACGTACTCGTAGTCCACCTCTTTTTCCTCGCTTTCTGGGTTTCAAAGATTTTAATTCATCCAGTATATTAGTAATACACGGGGAGTAACTGGTAGCTGGTCTCATTGATAGCAACACATCCCGGCTGTAAATGAACAGCGCCGGCCACACACCTGGGATTTCCTGCTCAGGTAGTGCGTTAGTGTCCCGTTGGATTCCAAAGGTGATAACGATCAAAAATAAGAAACTTTCGCAAATGTTATAAAGCATTTTATAGAAATAACTACTTGCAAACTTGTAAAAGAAAACAAAAAAGAAAACAAATTTACACGATTTAAGAACAAAAAGTAGGTACAAAACATGGAGCGATGCACTGAGAGGTCTGCTACAGTGCAGCAACCGGAACTTTATATTTTTAAGGGGTTGTCACGTGGTACTTACCCAAATCTCTTAATCTCCCAACAGGAAAACTGAAGAAAAATAAGACCCTCCAATTCCGGGGTCAAAAATGGCTGCTAAGATGTCACTTCCGGTCACAATTGATGACATCACTTCCTGTTCCGTTAAAAATGACATCGCTTCCGGCTCCTGTTTTCTACATCATTTCCTGCCAACCACATACTGTCCTTATTCCAATACTGTATATAAACACCATTTTGTTTCATATAAATTGGCAAATGCTACAATTACAAATATTTTGATCATTGCAACCGTTTTTTCTTGTTTTATTTTGTCTGTTGGACAATATATGGGGACGATCCCCAAAACTTCTTTTTTGTGGAGCTTCTTTTTTCTTTCATTTTTGAAGTATTTCCACAGTAGTCAAACTGAAAATGACAGGAATTGCTGAAAAGCAATGTTCAAGGCTGATTTCCCACCACCAAGTATAATATTATGAATCAGCAATGTTTCTGTAAAGGAAGCAATTGATTGACCTGAGAATTTTACACATCACCCAATGTCTTTAATTTTGTGTCTCCCAGAGCTAAAGCCCACATATCATAAATTTCATATCCATTGTTATAGAGGGACTTGAACTACATACAACCTTGTCTGATTTATGGAAGATAAGATTTACTGCAAGGTATTACACACATGAAGTAGAATCATTACATCTAAATACACAGTGGGAGGTCTGTTAATTTTAGGAACCTCAAAAATGGGTGTCAGACCTCCACAAAGGACCATAACAGCAGGGCCTTATCTTAACCATCATGCCCAAAGATACCCATCCCTAAATAAGGTAGCCCCAAAACTGTAAACTGTAGGCTTCTGGCCTAGCAGACTTCAAAAATGGGAAGCTGGAAAAATAATTAACACTATAATTGCTGAAGCCTATGCAAAAACTCGTAATCCCGGCCTACCTTAAATCTCTTCACATGTCTACCTTCAGCGTCTTTTGTTTTGTAAATGCGTCAGTCAGCACAAGTAGCAAGCAGCCTGCTCTCCCATCCCCCGCTTTGATGGAGCTCAGCTCGAGCAAAAAGCTCTCTCAGCTCAAGCCAAGGCTCCTTATCTGCATGTGATGTACCTGGAGTTGTATAGGGTAAATAATACAGCATATCTTTATTTGGAACACATGCATTTCATGTGTGTTCCATGTCTACAAAGATCTGAGTAAGTGTAAGATGATAAAAAATGCGAGAAATGCAAGAAATGCTGAACACATATCTAAAGCAGAAACTTTTTCCATGTTATAATAATAATGACAAGAAGTGTATAATGTCTGAAGACTTTAGTCTAAATATCAAATTAACATTCCAAATAACAATATGTTATATTGCAATATATATATATGTGCAACTCAAGGACCTCACACCGAGATAAAGAAGGCTTGAGCTGGGAGAAGTTTTTGCCTGAGATGAGTTCTGGCGATGGGGTGGATAGGACCGTAGGCTGCTTTCTGCTTGTGCTGATCAACACATTTACAACACAAAAGATGCTGATGGAGAGGTGCAAATGGATTTAAGGTGGGCCGGGATTACGAGTTTTTTTGTAGGCTTCAGGAATTCTAGTGTTAATTCCCACATCTGCTTTCATTTCATCAGGGAGCAGAGAGGTGAGCGTTGGTAAATTCTTCGTTCCAATGGTGTAAGGGGGTTGGACTTTGTGAAAAGGCCCCATGCTGTCATGGGCTTCTGAAATCCCTGATGGTAGATCCACCTCTGAACATGAAAAATAATACAATCAGATAGTTTAATAGATAAATAGATAATAAAAACAGATAATAAATAATTAATGTATATTTGTGCACAAATAGCTAATTACTTAGTATAAGTATTCTTTCTGGTATTCAATTGGAAGAAAGCATTGAATTGCCTGATAGCAGCTGGCAAAAAAGAGCCCCAGAGAAGATTTTAAGCACACTTTAGTGGAATTAAATTGTGGCTAAATGAGCTCTGAAAGGAGATGGAGGGATTTTTCATGATAGCATCCAGGTTTTCCACCATCATCTTTTCAACAAAAGCTTCCAGTTAGTCCAGGGTTATCCCTGTGATGGAGGGGATAAAAGTTAAAGTTTGTTTAAGCATTATGCATCTTTTGGACTCAAGTTGCTTTGACACTCCAGAAAGCCACCACCAACTCCATTCCGTCCATCTTGTTTGTTTCTCCTGTTTCAGTTTTTTTCAATTCACTGCTACCATATCCCCGTGGCATATTTTGCCTGCAAATGCTGTATGTATATTACTGGATGGATCAGTGAGTAAAAGCCATTGAGAAAACAGTAATGATCCTGTCGATAATGCAGAAGCAAGTTTTTATTTATTGGCCTTTTCATATTTTTTGCAATTCCTTAAATTACTTACCAGGTAAAACAGAAGCAGTCTCATAGTGCATGTTTTCTTAGAAAGCCAGATTTAAAAAGAGATTGTTGGTTATAATAAAGTAAAAGCAAACAAAACCTCTTAAAATTAAAATATTGTAATAATAATGAATAATGACAGACACCTTCTGTTATTTTTGGGCTGTCAATAGTGTTTATGTAATCTTATTACATAACCAGGACCATTAATTTAATAATATCCAGAAGGACACGGGGCTTAATTATGAAATAATTGGCATGTAACATGATATACTGTACAGTATGTGTCCTAATTGCTTTCTGCCTTTATTATTATCATTATTTTAAAAAAACAAATCCTTGCTGGCTACAAAATTTAGAAATGCAATCTCTGTGAAGTTAAAAGGCATGCAAAAGATACCATATCCATTTTGTATTTACATTAAAAACATTCCAGTCGATTTTGTAAAACATGAACTTCCTTGAGTTTCCTTTCTGTTAATCTTTGAAGTGGCTTGTGGATCAGAAGTGCGTATGGTGATTGTGGCGGCTCCCATTCCACCCAGGAGTTTGACTCTAGTAGGTCTGAGCATTTAACAGTAGGACATAAAGGAATGTTGAGTCTCCTTTTGAATAAGGTAGAGAAATTGTGACAAACCAGCAGTGGGGACTTCCCTTAATAGCCTCTAACCCTCACCTATAATGTGACTCCACCTTTGTATTTCAGCTTCACAACAGACTTTTAGTTTTATATGCTGAGAATGTTAATGAGAGCTCAATTTATTTGGACTTAAGTGGCAACATTATTTAGTTTTTTAGTGAAGAAATTTGGTCCTTTTGCTCCACACCAGATTAGGAATACTTTATTAATCCCAAATGGAAATTTAGATGTACAGTATACAGCAACAGAAACAAAGATAAAGATTCACAGGACTCAACCCGGATTAAGACACCCACAGGGCCCTGGGTGACGTAATGACCAGAGAGCTCCTTAACAGACAGTTCATCATACTTGTAACAATGCAGCGCACGGACACCCAGTCATTTAATGCAGTGCATTAATTCCCACTCTTGCTTTTGTTTCATCGGGAAGTGGTGACCATTCTCACTTGTTGACTTTATTACACAGGTGGTGGCAGGGGGGTGGATTTGTTAAAAAGGACCTTCTCCCGTCATGGGCCGATGGGTGCACAGTCAGAACGCCCTGATGGTAGGTCTATCTCTCCACAGGAAAAATAATCCAACCAATCAATAGATAGTGTCACAAACTCAACAAAGAGCCATAGCAAGGTTTGGGGGAGCCACCCGTATATTATTTCCTAGCTGCAAAATTGAAACAAGTGATTGCACTGATGTGCACAAATCGGAATCCAAAACAGAACTGAGGGGATAGGGAAAGGTGGAGGCTTTTAAAGGCCAGTATAGGAAGTGGCCTCAAAGGGGCCGGGACCAGAAGGGTCTTCATCCATAGGCTCTGACCCGGAAATGACATCAGAGGGGTCGGAACCAGAAAGGTCTTCCTCCATAGGTTTGGACCCGGAAGTGACGTCAACATGGCCAGGTGGAATTTCCCGTGAATGGTCTGAAGAAAAAGCGAGAAAAAGAATCAGTGCACTCTGCCACATCCCGGTCTGGCTTGGAATTGCCCTCATTCAAGGCCTTTAGCTGCCTCCCATGCGCATGTGTGTGACAACAGATAAATAAATAATAAATCTATATTTGTGCAGAAATAGCAAATTAAAAGTATAAGTATTTAGTCAGGGCTGTTGGGATGAAGCATTGAATTGCCTCATAGCAGTGTGCAGAAAAGATCCCCAGAGGCACTTAGCACACACTAATGGAAAAAAAGTGCTCCAAGAGAAAGCATCCTGGAAGGTTAGAAGGAATTTTTTGTGAAGGCATTCAGGTTTGTCACTACCCTCTTTTTCACAACAGCTTCCAGTGTGTCCAGGGTTAGCCCTGTGATTTAGTACCCTTTCCTGATAGGTTTGTTCAGGCATTGTGCATTTTTTGAGCTCAAGTTGCTTCCCCAAGAGTCCACAGCACAGACCGAATACACTGGCTACTGCAGTCTAGTAAAACATTTCCAGCATCTTACTGCACACTTCAAAAGACCTGAGTCTATTTAGGGAGTACAGTCTGTTCTGGTCATTCTAGTACAGCACCACTATGTAGCTCTGCACCCCTTCCACGTCCTCCCCGAAATGGTGACTGGTCTCAATGGATCTTTAGCACATTGGAGCACCACTACCAACTCTTTTGTCTTGCTGATGTTGTGTTGCAATTGGTTCTCCCTGCACCACAAAACAAGTTCTCCACAATTCTCCTGTACTATGGCATGTCTCAATTATTAACCCAGTGCCTCAGCACCAATCACCCCAATAGTCCAGGCCTCTGTCTACAGTAAGACTTCAGGCCGCCTCCTTTTCTCCTCTCTCACTCAGTCTCCGGCCTTGTCCTCTTCCACCCGACTCCAGCCTTGAATGAAGGGAGGCAGCCCCCTTTATAGTCACCCGGATGTGCTCCAGGTGGTTCCCGGCAATCTTCCCCTGACACACTCCTGTGTGGCGGAAGTGCCGGCTGCCTTTCCGGAAGCACTCCGTGTGCCTATTTTCTTCTTCCCCCCAGCACTTCCTGGTGTGGCGGAAGTGCCAGGGTCCCAAGTCCTCCAGGCATAAGGACGCCCCTTGGCAGTCCAGAGGAGGCATGAGCCCTCCTTCTGTCCTTCTGGGCGTCCCGGCTGGGTACCACCCCCAGCCACATGCCACAACACACAACCATTTCTGATGCACAGTCCTTCAGCCTCATAAACTGCTGTCTGTTAGACAGGTAGTCCTTGATCCAGGATTGTGAGGGCATCAAGATTCATAAACTCGTGCTTTTTTCCCAAGTCGATGAAGAGGAATGGTGTTAAAGGTACTATGTCCAAGTGGGTGTCAGCTCTGTGGAGCATGCAGATCTCAGCATCCTCCACACCTGTATGTCCCTGATAGGCAAACTGTAGAGGATCCAGATGATCTGACACCAGAGGTCAGCGGCATTTCAGGACCAGCCTCTCAAATGACTTCATGAAGTATGACGTAAGAGCAACTGGTCTGAAAACCTTGGGATCACTGGAGTGCCCTTTCTTTAGCACTGGGACCACTCAGGGTGTTTCCCAAAGCTGAGGAATCTTCTGCAAACTTGGGGAACTGAGATCATTAAATGTGGCAGATGAAGGAGCTGACAGTTTAATCTTAATATTTTTCTTTTTATAGTTTTATCCCGAAGCACATGCCCAATTTTTATTATGTTAGTAAAAGGAGGTTAAGCCAAAACAGTGAATCAAATTGAATTTGAATAACAATAATCAGGGATATTTTTGTAGTCTACATTTATTTTCAGATGATGCAGTGAGCAATTCATTCCATGCACATCAGTGTTGCAAGCTATAGAATACACAACTACAATGACTTGGAAAATGAATTCTGTATGTCTGTGTTGCAAAACTGAGTATCCATTGACAGTTCTGGCAAGTGGGCATTAAAACATAACAGAGTGTGTGAGTATCATCTACAAATCTGTTTCTGCATAACTGATCTCATATATCATCTTTTCAATTTATGATCTCACTTAACCAATTCAGGGTCAAATGGAGCCAAACCCAATTCTGGCATAATAATTGCATTGCAAATTTTAACCAAACAAATGCATTAATTTTTTCACTTCAGCTGCTAGCTGAATAAGCCTGATAACATGTGAATCGCCATACATTTTTTCATTACTTTAACTGTGAAGGCTATGCCAAGTGGCATCTAATTTTTTTTGTTCTTAGTAATGTCCCATCAACTCGATATCTAATAATGTATCTCTGCAGCCCTACCCCCAAAAGCCATTGATAGTCTAATGCAGCTTGAGTGAGCATAAATATAATATCTTTTTTGTTATGAATAAAAGAAAAAACACCACACAAAACATGACAAACCTTGTTATAGCTTTTGTCAGATAATTCTTATTCCAGTGTAAATACATAACTGTACTTTTGTCTTATACATATTGTCACGCACGTGTGAATAGGAGGCAGCTGAAGGGCCTGGAGAAGAATGGTAATACATCTGCCCAGGGAGTGGCAGGGTGCACTAACACTCTTTCTGAGTTCCCTGCAGACCTTTCTCGGGAAATCCCACCAGGAGCCACTGCCTCAACTCAAGACACACCACTTCTGGTCCCGGCCCCGAGGACGACATCACTTTCGGTCCTGAGGACAGCATCACTTCCGGCCCGGCCCCGAGGATGACATCACTTCTGGTCCCGGCCTCGAGGACGACATCACTTCCCCCAGACTTCCTATAAAGCCTCACTCCTTCCCCCTGGAATGCAGTTCTGTTTTGGACTCTGTCTTGTAAACGTGACTCAACCTCAACATTTACTTTTTGCAGCCAGGATACAGAATTATACGGGTGGCTGACCCAAACCTTTGCCATGTCTCGTGTCTCTTCTTATCAAAATATGTAATTATTGTAAATTAGTGTGAAGTTCATATAATATTTTGTTAAATAAAATGTGTGAAGTAAAAATATGTCTCTAGTGTGGTAAAATGTCTTAAGATTAAGAAATTTTCTTGCTTACATATACAAATAAAATAGTATGTCACTCTTCAGTTCTCTTGGAATATGTGAGTTTTTATTTTTTTTTATTTATTCAAATGCGTAAAAATACTGTCATCTTTATCATTTTTTTTCCTTGTACTACAGATATTTAAGCCAACTAATACATGTTATTTCTACACCAGACAGTGAAATATGTAGCACTTAGAAATATTAATGCCAAACTAAGTATTGTAATAGGGAAGCATGGTGGCGCAGTGGTAGTGCTGCTGCTTTGTAGTAAGGAGACCTGGGTTTGCTTCCCGGGTCCTCCCTGCGTGGAGCTTGCATGTTCTCCCTGTGTCTGCATGGGTTTCCTCCGGGTGTTCTGGTTTCCTCCCACAGTCCAAAGACATGCAGGTTAGGTGCATTGGCGATCCTAAATTGTCCCTAGTGTGTGCTTGGTGTGTGGGGGTGTGTGGGTGTGTCCTGCGGTGGACTGGCACCCTGCCCAGGGATTTGTTCCTGCCTTGCGCCCTGTATTGGCTGGGATTGGCTCCAGCAGACCCCCGTGACCCTGTGTTAGGATATAGCGGGTTGGAATATGACCGACTGACTAAGTAGTGTAATTTTCTAACTTGAAAGTAAATGAATTTATTATAAAATATCACTATTTATACACTACATAGTGTTCAGAAAGTTACACTTTACTGGTGTGGAAAATGGTACTATTTCTAAAGTGTTAATTATACACTTTCCACTGTGGTGCAAATGTACACAGGAAAAGTGTAAGATTTTACACTCATAGTGTTGTCTTAACACTAATTGATATGCTGTGAAGGGGTGCAAAGCGACAACCAAATTGTTTTTCATCAAAAACTTTGTGACTGACAACATGGTGTATGCAGGTGTGTTGTCATGGCGCAAAAATACAATACAAAAAATACAGATGTTTTTGTTTTCCTGAATCTTCATTGTAATGTCACTGATGTGATCATCATTGTCTCTTTAAAATCTGCCTGGTTTGGAGAAAAAAAATTTCCAAAGTCACCTGCACAATAGTAGAATAAACACCAGAAATATACACTTGATCAATTCAGCATGATGCCACTTGGTGGAATGATTAACCAGACTTATTATTATATTCAATAATTACACCCTGCTCCTGTACGATTGACTGATTCTGGGTATTTTTGGGTCCCCCCTTATAATTCACAAGATATAAATACAAGTAATCCAGAAAGTAGATTGATTGATGGGTGCAAAGATGAACCTACTAAACTGAACATAAATTAGGCTGACAAGAGCATGTTCCTTGATATTTCTTGGAGGGGTTCACAAAGATCAAGTACAGGGAGATGCCCACCCTGCTGAATGCATGACAAGATTCCAGTTTGAGGTTTGTCAGGGAGCCTTTTAATTATTGAGAGTCCTCAATATATAGTGTCCTCTATTCAGATCCCCCACATTCACATTCTAACCAAGATATATGAAAATGCTAAATGTGAATATCATAAAACTGAATGGTCTAAGTGTTATTGAAGACAAGCTCCATTTGTTCACCTGATTGGTGCTACTAGTGTATGCTCACTGTACAATGAGCCTCCAGAGGTTATGGTGTAAATGAGCAAACAGTATTAAATATATAGGATATAATAAGGCCAGATTTTCTACACAATTGCAATAATCAGTCAGTCAGTCAGTCAGTCATGACAGTTGCCAGGGTCACTCTGCATAGTAAGATAATGTCATTGTTATCACTGTGTCCTCCAACCAGCCTTGAAGCACAATGGATATTTCAGACATAAAGCTCAGGATGCTTGGCTTCAAAGGGATATTATATAAGAAATAAGTGGTATATTTACATATAAAAAGAAAAAACATTCTCTGCATAAATAACTCTGGGAAGTGATGCTGTCAACAGGAAGGTGTTAGTGGAGTGCAGTCCAAATAGGATAATCTTATGTTGTGCTCATTAAGGGTACCCTTCCAATCATAGAAGAGTATTTCAGCACAGAGCACAGGTAATTTAAAATCAGAACTGCATTGCTGTATAATCTCATCCATATTCTGTGATAGAGGGCCACTTTAGAATCACCCGTAAATCTAACCTGCTTGTATTTGGTATGTAGAAGATACCAAAGTACAAAAATGCAGGGAGGACAGGGAAAGTGCACACAGACGATGACTGGGCCAGAGAATTAACCCAAGTTCCCCTGAACTGAGACACATCAGGGATAAAAACAACATGCTCCCCTTTTTGCTTTTAATCTGGTCAAGCCCTTTTCTTTTAAGGACATGTTGCAAGAATAGCGTCTTGCTCTCTGTGGACTTACAGTTGGATTATGTGAGACAGGGTAATGAATGAATGGACTTTAATATTTTATGTTATTCATAAAACCATGATCGAAATACATTTTTTTATTTTTTAACTTTTACCTTAATCTTTCTTTGTTTCTACAAAGATGACCCAGTCACTTTAAGCTGGTTACTTTTCTGTTTTAGGGGTACACATCCATATGAGTATCCACAGAAGCACAAGAGCACTTGAATAGCACTGGCAGTCCTACAAAGCAAGACACTCTTCCTCCTGTTCATTTCTTTTTTTTTTGTGAAATTCTATTTTAGGGAATTTAAAAATAATTTTCATCTCGGTCACTGTTTCATCACTCCTCATTTACATTTCTGTGAAAAAGCCCTCATTATTTCTAAAGTGTAAAAATTAATGCTACATTTTTAGTGTTATGAGGAGGTAGCACTACTGTAAAGGATGAAAAAATTTAAATGGGAAAGAAGCTGTGCTCTGACCAGATCTGAGCTCTGGATGAGGGCTTTTGTAATAGGGGTGAGGACATGTCTCAGTGGTTAGTGCTTGTGCTTCTGCCTCACCAGCATTGCCTGTGTGAAGCCTTCACATTTCCCCCATGTTCATAGTGTCTAGGGTGTTCCTCTCATATATCTTAAAGACACTCAGGTATGAGTCAACTTAAAGACTCTGAGGTATGTGGACTGTTACTCCACTTTTGCTGAGTCTAATGCTGGGGCCTCTAGCATCCTACAATAGGATTAAGCAGGTTCAAAAATGGATCGATGAACTTTTGGGATGGAGGAATTGTAGAATTGTAGGCAAGCCATGAAAATGATTCTGAAACACACAAGGTGCAAGTGCCTTGTACCCAGGCCTGCTGTAGAATTATTTATATTTCACACCTCTTGGGACTCCTAGTAGATGTGTTCATTCAATTTACAAACCTACTTAGTCTATTTCAGCAGTGCTGGGCACAATCAGAAACCAATATAGGACAGAATGTCACATATTCAAAGACCCAAACCTACTCATACATAGCTAATTTAAGTGGTAGCTCTGAGGCTATTGATTTGCGTTGGTATCTGGAAGGTTGCTGGTTCAAATCTCGCTACTGCCAGAAATGACCCCAAAGGTACTGAAAATTGATCCAAAGGTGTTGCTGACCTGGTGCTCTGACCTCCAAAGATCACACAAAAAGACAATTTCCCCTTTCAAATCAAATTCAAAAAGTTTCCATACATTCAGCTGCATATCTCTGAAGATAATAACTGTACTCTAAAGCAGAGAGGTGCTCAGGGCAGCCATCCACCTGTGGAGGGTACAGTCAAGGTGTTGGGTATGTAGCAGCCACTGTTTAAACCTTCTAGAGTTGGAGTACAGGTCATTGAGAAGAAAGTTCATTTTCTTAAAATCAAGGTTATGAATAATAAAGATGTGGCACAAGGAGTGATCTTACATGTGGAGGAAAAGGATAAATTAGAGGTGTTTCACAATGGAGTATTTAACAATAAATGACTAGAAAAATCAAGGGCAAGGCCACTGGCCATTATGGCTCTGTAATAGTTCAGTGAAAATGACATGAATCAGAGGAAAATCTGATGGAAGATAATGTGCTGAAGTCTTCTCCACAAAAAGATCTGCTTTTATCCTAAAGGTGGCATCACATTAGTTAGAGCTGAGGTCTTTCTCTTTACAAAGAACTGAATGATATCCACATATGCATGGAACATGCAATGATTCTGCGGATCCTGCTTTGTCAATGCAGATGTTGAGCAGAAGTGGGCTGAGTGAGGTGGAACACTTCAAAAGAGACCTTCATTGAGCCTTGGAGTTGAGTGAGCAGTTGCACACACCACATCCACAAACCAACCATTGGCTGCAATATAACGGCTGCCTTCCTCTTTCAAGATTATGCAGCAGTGTGAAAAATCAAAAAATGAAGAAAAGGAAAGAGCAGCTCAGAAGGCTAACATTTGTAATGATTTACCTCTGTGACTTTGCAGGCCCTTCCTGTAATCCCTCTTCAAATATTTATCTATATTTACACAGTCTACAGAGGGAACTTGCTGCTGAAGACATCACTGTTTTGATTTGTAACAATGCATTAACAATCCATTGATTTTTTTTTTCTTCAGTGCTAACTAGTTCCTTTGTGAGACTGAGAGGCGATAGCATTGACTAACCACAAACCTGATGAGGTTATCTCAGGTATAAAAATGATGTCAGCCAGACATCTCTCAAAATAGACTTATAAGATCCAAAAATAAAATTTAGTTATAGAGAGAAACCAGCCACACGGTGCCTTCCTCCCAAATCCCACACCTAATTCCACAACCATCCCCCAAGTCCCCTCTGACTGGTCAGGCTGTTTAGATGTTTAAATATATGTGGCATTTCTGATAAGACAAAATTTGCTAAATAAATAGTTTGAGTGCCCTCTAGTGGTGCAATTAATTTGAACAAGGCATCAGCAACAACTGAGGAGCCAAGGAGATCTAACATGGCTAAACACAAAAACTGAAGAAAGTGAAACCGGCCTTTTATTTTTCACACACACAACAGAAAGTCATATTTAGTTTGCTGCTTTTCCACCAGTGATTAAACTTTAAAAAGACTTGATGGAAAAGAGTGAAAGTTTGTAATGGAAATAAGTCATGTGTAGAATTGTAGGCAATCAGATTCCATCCATCCATCGATGCATTTTCCAACCCGCTGAATCCGAACACAGGGTCACGGGGGTCTGCTGGAGCCAATCCCAGCCAACACAGGGCACAAAGCAGGAACCAATCCCAGGCAGGGTGCCAACCCACCGAAGGCAATCAGACTTTATCCATTAATTTTTTTCAGTACTTCTCACGTGAGATCGTGGTTCAAGCCAAATGAGATTCCTACAGATCTTGTGGTTTGTATAGCTTGCACCTCAAAAACATCTTAGTTGATTTCAGATTAATGTTATATTAATATATAGTATGGTGGTCCAGCTTGTAAGGGTGTACAGCTAATAAAATTGGCAGAGACCAACCAGACAAGGATCTTATTAGAGGAGAGCTTCCCCAAGAGCCAATGGCATCTAGAAGGTGTATTTTATGAACAGTATGGAGTACTTCCATGCCTCGACCCATTAGGTAGAACCTGACACTACACAATTTATAGAGAAGGACAGGTAGCTGAAGAATGGCTCTGTGTGACTTGCATTCACTTATCCATTTTCTGAAGCTCCTTCGAGAAGCACCAGACATAAGGCGGGAACCAAACCTGGACAGAATGCTGGTCTAAAAAATGGCACATTCACACTCAGATTCACTCACCTAGGATGAATTTACAGTCCTTAACTAAACTGGTGTGCATGTTCTTTTGAAGTGTGGAAAGAAACAACAATATTTTGTAGCTTTTTTTCTCTGGGACACAGTGAGGACAAGATTCACATGGGTGGACTGTGATTGGGCCTGGAACTGAACTTAATTTTCAAGGCCGTGTCACATAGCCCTTATGAGCCTCAGGCTGTGTGATGCTTTAAGTTCAGATCAGAGCTTACAGAGATGCAGTGCACTTTAGGGAGCATCCTCAGACACCAGAACTGTTCCTTACGTTAATCCCAGGACAAGGATTCTGGCCAGGATATGAGGAGACTACAATCAGGTGGAGATTTGAAAAAGTATGACATAGTGCCTTGTGTGTGTGTTTTATTTATCTAGCAGAGTTCTTTCAGTGACACCAGAGGAAATTAAGGGGAAGAGATTTTGAGATGGAAACCATAAAGATCTGAATCTAGGAATCTGGAACAAACTGCCAAGTCGTCTAGTAAAATTAGAAATCCTGAAAAACGTTTAAAATTATCAGGACTTTGCTTAGGACAACTTAGCTATTCACTAACCAGACAAACTTCATGAACAGAATGGGTTCCCCGCATTTGTCAAACTTCTTATGTTCTTCTTCTGTTCTACACGTTTCCCTTTATTAGTTGGCAAAAGTAGACAAGATATCCCACAGTTAAGATAAAGACAGAACTCATGCATAGAATCTTGGTCCATTTGTATTAGCTAAGATTTATTATGCTGCTTGATTCTTTTGTTTTGTGTTATTCTTTATATTTACACATGTATGGGTATATGATTGTTCACTTTGGACAGTTGATGCCCACATTGCAATACTGTATAAAAAAATATATGAGTTATAATTTATAATACAGAATGTTTCAAATGCAGCTGGAGAAATGGTTTGTGTCAACTTCTTTCAGGGATATTCAGGAGACAGGGTGCACAAGAAAAATGCCACTCTTATGCAGAATGATACTTGTAGAAATTATTAATTACTAGAATGATTAGCAATAATCCTTTCTCATTGTTTTACCATGTCTGTTTTGATCTGTCCATAGTAAACACTGCAGGGAGATTAATCGGGAAGAGGGCATTATGTGTTTGTGAGCACCATCTGCTGGGCTGAAATGGGAAAAATATATTTGAAAGAAAACAGTTGCACTCTGTATTATTCTGTATTCTGACTCCGTCTAATCCCACTTAGTTTACTTTATTGCTAAAAATATACCAATAAATACCAGAAGTATATCATAAAACATGGAAAACACAGTGGTGGATTGGCTCTATATCATGTTTTGTATTTCTTCCTAAAATGGCACACAGATCCCATGTAGTCTGTTCATTGATTTGCTCAAAACATGCCAGTGAATGTCACCATTGCGTCATAGACGTGGGTAACCTGATGGTGGAGTTGTTAGTGCTTCTGCACACACCTTTGTGGGAGTTTGGATTCAAATTCAATATATAGAGTATGCAGTGCCTATAAAAAGTATTCACCCCTTGGATGTTTTCACATTTTATTTTTATACAATATGAATCACAATGTTTTTTTTGACGCTGATCAACTAAAAAAACCTTAATGTCAAAGTGAAAGCAGATCTCTGCAAAGTGGTTCAAAATAATTAGAAATATAAAACACAGTTCCATTTTAGGACAGAGGGGATTGTAGTTCACTTTAAAAGGTGACAGCATTAAGACCGGCTGAGAGACCAGGGGTCTCATTTATAAAATTTTACATGATTTACAGCATGAAAATACACATATACCAAAAAACTGGAAAATACCTATGGCAAAAAATATGATTTATAAAACCTGACATACCAATATTTCTACTCAATTTACCCTTTGTAAATCACAATCATCTTCTAAGTGCGCATTTGTGAATGCGTCCCAAACCCCACCCGGTTCCACCCTGAAAAAATAATTTATGGACTATGCTAATAAACCTCATACATATGCAATAAGGATGCTTGCAGACCTTCATTGGCTGGTAGAGAAGCCTCCTACATGACACATCCAGTAGTGCGAAATAGTTCTTTTCTCTAAATTAGAGGAACGCAAAGAACCTTTATTTGGTGGCCTAAGCAAGATTGTCAGCAACAAGTGCGAATAAGTTGAATGGCAACATATTACTGCTGTTGTAAATGTCATGAGGTCCATCTGCACAGTGCCTGAAATAAAAGAAAAACAAAAAGGTCCGATCTCTGGTGAAAAAGCAGATCGCTATTCACTGGCAGAGTGTGGGTGTAACTGGAGGAGGTAAAAACAAATCTGCACTCTGATTTCAATCTGCAAATGGCACCTGCAATTATGCCAGAGCAGTCCTGTCAATTGTCAGTCTTATCTTGACATCACAGATGACTTGTACGTTAATTGAATGTAACTTCTACAGTTAACAAAAGTAGCTTCATTCTTGCTAGGTGTCCTTGTTGCAATATGAGTGCATAAAAGTGCTCCATTTAGGTTAGAAAAATTGAACACTACTGCAAACTGCCTTTTTATGTTGGTAACAAAATGTTATACTATAGGTACTGTATTGTGCTCCCACACCATATGAAAACTGGATGTAGTAATTCATATGTTGGTTAAAGGCTTCCAGCGCAGCATGACAGAATGAAACTTGGCTGAGATACTGTTGACTTGTCCTGCCAGTTCCCTGAAGAGTGACAACAGGTGTCTAAACTGATGAAAAAAAAAAAAACATTCATCAGTGCAAACACGTACATCATATTCATGACATTTGAGCTTTAATATGTTTGTCACTTCAAAGCATATTACAACTGACAGCTTGCGATAAAAATAATTATTTGTCCCAGTCAATATTAAGCTGTATTGGCTGCATTCCTTACTTGATCAAAGGTGCTGTCATTTCCCCGTTTCTCAGAAATGTTGCATATGCACAGGTGAGAGCTGCGGTAAATAAATACGCACATTCCGCAGTCAAGTTTTCTTTTAGAAATCCTGACATTTGCATGGGGAGTTGTGTACACACATTTTGAGTCTCATTTTGTGCATACGCAAGCTTTATACATGAGGCCTCTGGTGTTCTAAGTACAGGCAGTCCCTGGGTTACGTACGAGATAGGGACTGTAGGTTTGTACTTAAGTTGAATTTGTATGTAAGTCAGAACAGGTATATTATTTTAATCAATGCTATTGTTGACCGACAATACCAAGTGCTCTGCCAATGAATGATGGAGTTTAACCTCTCTCTGACCTTCTTATTATTTCTATTTTATTTTCAATGGTGATGGGTTTTCTCTTCTTTACTGTATCACCAGCACTTGCATCAGATTTGTGTTTCAGAGACATTCTTGAAGGGTGAAGACAAAAGGTTAAGATGAGCTCTTCTGAACAGCACTCTTCTGCACCGCGCTATACACGCTATCACAGCAGGAAGGCACCCATCAACACGTCTGATGTACTGACAAGAGACAACTTCCTGCTATGTGTGTAACAGAACAAGCAGTCTTGCTATTGAGAATAACTGGGGCCGGCAAGGTGGGGTTCATCACTCACCACACAGTCACCTCCACTATAGTATGCTGCCTGCAGCGTCCGTCCATCGAGAATGAACACGGTGCGGCCAAAGGCAGGTAGTGAATCGCCCAACCCCAATTCAACAGGCAGCCATCCGAGGCACACTACAATGCTACCCCCGCCGCCCCGTTCACCCTCAATGGCCTCCGTTCAGCCACAACCGGGTCACCACTTGCAGCATTACCAGCCGTGTGTGCTGGGCGGGCAGTGAAATGCCCACCTCCTCTCCATCCAGCCTGCGTCCAGTCAGGAACAGTATCTGCGGCGGCGTAGTGGGCAGGCAGCAAACCATCGTCCTGCACACAAGCGATAGCTGTGGCCCCAGTGACTATGGATCACAGGTCACTGCTTGCCACCGGGAGCCACCCGGGGGACACTATACTGTGCAAGCAGTGAAATCGCCCCCCTCCAGCCACCGCTTGCAGCGTCCCCAGGCCGAAGATAACAGAGCGGCAGTTACTGAGGTGCATGTGTCGCAGCTGAGTCCTCGTTCGTAAGTCGTAGGTCGGATGTCCGTAACCTGGGAACTACCTGTACTTTGACCAAGCCCTGCTAGACAGTGCCAAGAGTCATCTCTGACTCCAGAATGTGGCCACTTAATAGCCCAACATCTCTGGATCCAGTGTCGGGAGAAGAATATGAGAAAAGACCGATGGTGTGTCAAGAAAGACTGAAGAAGAGAAAAAGAAGGAGATAAGGGTGGGCAGGATAGAGATTGAACCCAACAGAAAAGATATCAACTGAAGCCAGCACAGTGAAGTAGCAAGATTTGCTTTAATCTGCCTGTTCTTTTGGATTCTGTATTCTCCCAGTGTTTACTCCTCTCTCATGTTTTAGAGAATTAAATGCATTATTCTGGGATTATTTTCTCCATTCAGAATAAATACTCATTTTTTATATTATTCACAAAGATAAATGATTTTTGGTATAACTTTAATCTTTTCTTAAATGTTTGTGTTTCACCTGTTCCATTTATCACCAAATGAAGCAGGTTTTATTTGACCTGTGCCACTATTACATTGTGCTCTGTCGGCTGTGTTTAGCTGCTATTTGCAGCACTATTTGGTGGATGTTGGGCAACAAAGAGGGGAGTTTGTTTCTAAATTGGCAAATACAGAGACGGCCTGTCGGTTTTTTACAAAAAGAGATTTAGTAATCTTAAAAGGCTACTATGTTTTTTACACAGACACGATCACTAATTGTAAGCATTATACACCATCTGTTGTAGTCAGTATAAATATAATGTGCTTTTTATTTTTCAGCAGATAATAAAGACTGCTAGAGAATAGTGCTACAATTTGCTGATATAAACTTTTAACGAATCTGTAACCAAAGATACAAAAGTTGAGGTTTCCCTGACTATTCCTTTAGAGAATCACACTGTACTATGATTTCTTCCCTATACTGCTAAATCCAACAACCTCCTCATCTTTAAACATTTCCAAGTCTTGTCATTTGGCCAGTCGACTACTGCTAGGCATATTGAAGTGACTCTGGAATGCACCATTCACTAACAGTGAAAAAGCTTCAACAGCTAAGAGAAATATTTCATCTTTTGCTAATGACAATTGACTGCATTTAACTGGAAAAAACCTTAAGACAGTTGGCATGGAATTTGCACTAGATGACCAATAGCTCAGTTTCTTAGTGGGAATTCTGGGCTCATTTGGACCTGTTATCAGCACAAAGTATAGAAAATTGTGGTACTGAATGCAGTGGCCTCCAGTATTGTTGATGTAACTAGCTAGCTATTTATACAGTTAAAAAGAGAAGGCACACTTAACGCTGTGCAGCATGTTTACAGTACTTTTTCTCCACTCAGCTAGAAACTAGAATTAAAACCCAAAAGATCTTCCTAAATAGATTTTTATTGTTTATTTGGTTGCTAGTCTTTCAATTTTTCTGTACATTTTATCAAAGTTTGTACACATTCTTAATGAAAATGGCCATGTTATATAGCATGTGTGAACACTAGAGGGCACTATTGCTCCTCAAACCCAACAGACAGACACTGAGGACACAAGTTAAAAGCACCAAGACTCTTTTTAATAATAATAATAATAATTCATTACATTTATATAGCGATTTTTATTCCTTTTAAATTCTTCACAGTGCTCTCCACCACTATAGCCACAAGTAAATAAGCAACACGGTCCTCAGCTATTCTTTCTTTCTATTTCTTTCTTTTCTTTTCTCCTCCACACCTCCCAGCAAGCTTTGTCCACCTTCCACCCGACTCTAGCTCCTTTCTGTGAGGTCAGTCCAGTCCTTTTATATTGGCCAATTCGGAAGTACTTCAGGGCTTCTGCTCACATGGCCTGCCAGCACTTCTGGGTTAGGCGAAAACCTTGTCTCCCATGACTAGCGTATATTCACAGCATCCCCAAACAGCACTCATGGCACCCAACAGGGGCTGAGATTCAGAACTCCAAGTCCCAGGGTGCCCTGTGGGAATCCAGGGCACCACTGTAAACCAGGGGAGCTGTCCTCTAGCGTCTTGGGAGAGGCAGTGCCCTAAAAAAGCTGCCTGATCCCATCCTTCCATATCCGGCGTGTCCCGGCTGGGCTGAGCTGCCAGCCATCCCTTACACACAAAAGCCTTTATGTTATGGTTCACATAGCATGTGTATCACATGCCTACCTACTACACGGCATCATAGCAACCAAACACACAAAATGGCAGTACCCATGAAAGAGCAAATGCATATAAGTTGACTTGATACTGTTACCCAAAAGAACAGTTATAAATATATATATTCAAAAATGTAAACTAAACAAAATGATTTGAAAATATTCCTAACAACGAGGAAGCAGATAGAAAACAGCCAATGTTGTTAAACATTATAAAATGCCCTAACTCTAGTCTGGGGAAGGAGCTTTATGATCACACCCTGTAGCAAAGGACCACTTTATCTTTCGTATGTTCAGGACTTATAGTGTTCACTCCGGAGTGTCGGTCAGGACACTGGCAAATGATGCAGAATATTCCACACAGCAGCTTAGTTTGAAATTGAACTTATTTATTTGGAGATATACACCTGCATTCGAATAGGTATAGGTGTATTTGTAGTTGTGTGTGTGGTCTACAATAAAAAAGAATACATAAAACTTATTGATAAAGTACCCAAAGTCCACTAGATGGCAGTATTACTGAAATTAAGCATTAGCTTACCGGCAGTATAGAATTCAAATCAATAACGTAATCAGTACATTTAAACGACTTTACATCTTAACATATAAAACATAAAATACAAGGAAAATGCAAACGAACCCACCTCTGGTCATCAACGCACACTTATCTTAACTCGGTACACTGCTGATTCTTACTTAAAACAAATAAATGTTTCTTTTTGCGGATTGACTATTGCGACACTCGCGCACCTTCTTCACTTTTTAACATCCCATAATAGACACTCTCATGCATGCTGGGAGGTGCACCCTTAAATGTGATCCGTGGCTCTTTATAATTGATACCTCTCTAACATTGCCACCCCCAAATATGCTATGCATATTTGCTATTTATTTCAAACAAAAAATATTATTAAACTTATGATTTATTAATATCAGAGTCCTGATGTTGAATGTCTGGAAGGGGAATAAGACGAGCAACAGGCCTAGTATAGAGTCTATCCTTCACCTTCACCTCTACAGCTCTTACATGACCATCTGGGCTGGGGAAGGTTCTAACAATTCGGCCTATTGACCAAAGTGCTCGAGGAAGCTGAGGATCAATGAGCATGACTACCATCCCTTCTAGTAGGTTTTCAGGCTCCTTATGCCACTTCTGTCTGGCCTGTAAACTGGGTAGATAGTATTTAACAAAACTTGACCAGAATTGTTCAGTAAGCACTTGACTCTGTCTCCATCTCCGCCGCCCCATCAGCTCATTAACGGGATAGACAACCTGTGGTAGAGAACTATCAGGCCGCCCCATCAGTAGGAAATTAGGTGTAACTGGGTCCAAGTCGGCAATGTTTGATGACACATACCCCAGAGGCTTACTGTTCAAGATTCCTTCTATTTCAATGAGAACGGTTTTAAGCACTTCTTCAGACACCGACTGTGAACCTATTGTGGTGTAAAGGGCCTGCTTCACGGACCGAATTTCTCTCTCCCATGCGCCACCAAAATGTGGTGCTCCTGGTGGGTTAAATCGGAAATTGATTTTTTGCTTTGCAAGCAATTTCTGAAGCTCTGAACTAAGGGTGGAAAATGTTTCTGTTAACTCCCTCTCTCCACCACGGAAATTTGTGCCTTGGTCAGACAATAGCTCGTAGGGTGTGCCCCTTCGAGCTATGAACCTTCGGAGTGCCATTAGGAAGGAATCTGTGTCAATACTATTGAGAACATCCAAATGCACACATCGGGTAGTGAGACACTTAAAGATAATGCCCCATCTCTTCTCACAACGCCTACCTATCTTAACCTGAAATGGTCCAAAGCAGTCCATGCCAGTGCTGAAAAAAGCAGGTTTTTGAAGCCTCAATCTTGCTAGGGGTAGGTCTGCCATTTTAGGGATAAGGGGCTTTGCCTTTTGTTTACGGCAATCGGTGCAAGTATGTTGGAATTTGCGAACTGCTTCTCTGCCTCTTAGGATCCAGACATTTCTCCTTAATTTGGCAAACACTCTCTCTGGACCTGGATGATGAAGTTTGGCATCATATTCTTGAATAATTAATTTAGTGACTGGATGGTGAGGGTCTAAAACAATAGGATGAATTGATGACTGCTCAATCTCTTCAATACGGCGCAATCGCCCTCCAACTCGGATAAGCTGACATGATGTGTCAAACTCTGGTGCTAAAGTAAGAAGTCGGCTGGTGGCAGGAACAGGCTTTCCATTCGTCAGCAACATATATTCCTCAGGAAAACTGTCTAACTGTGAATTTTGAAAGATAAGAAATTCTGACATTCGATAGTCTTCAGCGGTAGGAATGGTTTGGTCACTCCTGCTTTGAACTACAGCTTCTACTAATTCCATCCATGTATGGTATTCCTTAGGGTTAGGAATTAGATGAGACGTCACCGTACTACCACAGAAGACACTCTTCCGTTGCTCTGCTTCAACTTCTGGAACCGTAATATTTGGCCTTACTGGCCATTCTGACTCAGGTTTAAAAAGGAATGATGGGCCTTGATTCCATCTGTGTGGTACAGACAATTCAGCTAGTGTTCGACCCCGTGTGATATCATCTGCTGGATTCCTGTTGGAGTCCACATACTTCCAAGAATGACGATCTGTTAATTCTTGGATTTCAGCTATTCTGGTTCCCACAAATACTTTAAAGCGGCAGGATTCAGACTGAAGCCAGGATAACACCGTTGTGGAATCAGACCACAGAACCACTTGGTTTATTGTTAAAGTAAGCTCATTTTCTAAGAGTTTAGCTACCTGTGCTCCATTTAACGCAGCACATAGCTCTAGTCTTGGTATGGTTTGTCGACGCTTTGGTGCAACTCTAGATCTGGCCATAATGAAGGTAAGATGAATATTACCATCTTTATCTTCGGTTCTTAGGTAAGAAACGGACCCATAAGCTTGTTCAGAGGCATCACAGAATATGTGAATCTGTCTGGTAATAGGAAATAAGTCCATATCAACAGGTGTATAACATCTTGGGATACTAACGTTATCCAGAGCGTGAAGTTCTCCTTCCCATTCATTCCAGGCTCTTAATAGATCTTCAGGCAACATAGGGTCATCCCAATCTCTTTGTTTATCCCACAATTTTTGGACCAGGACTTTGGCACGTGTGGTGAATGGAAGAATATACCCCAAAGGATCATACTGACTGGCGAGTACTCTGTATATGTGGCGCATAGTAACAGTTGTCTTCTGCACTGGATGAGACTTGTACTTGAACGTGTCTGAGGAACAATGCCACTTCAAGCCTAAAGTGGATTCGGTGGAATCTGATCGATCCTGAGACAACCAGAGTTCTGTACTGATTGAACGAGCTTCTTGTGGCAGATGTTCTAGTATCTTGGGAAAATTGCTAGTCCATTGACGAAGGTCAAATCCACCATTTGACAAAAGATCTCTTAGTTTGTTTATCAGTTGCTTTGCCCTCTGGGTTGATGGTAGACTCTGCAAATAGTTGTCTACATAGAAGTTCCTTTCAACTAAGGATCGGATCTCATCCCCTGATTCAGTGTTGTCCATTACATGTCGTTGAAGAGCAAAAATTGCACAACAAGGACTACAGGTGGTGCCAAAGGGAAGTACTTGCCATTCATAGATAAGGGGGGAAATGCTACTTTCCAAATTACGCCATACAAAACGGAGAAGAGGTTTATCTTCAGGTAAAAGGCGGATTTGATGAAACATTCCTTTAATGTCGCTACCTACTGCTACAGGATGTTCCCTAAAACGTAAGAGCACTCCTAATAGGGACGGACTGAGGGCTGGCCCAGGGAGCAGGTATTCATTCAGGCTATGTCCATGATATTTAAAGGAGCAATTGAATACAACCCGGTTCTTACCATTATGCTGAACCAGATGGTGAGGAATAAACCAAGATTCTTCAGAGGAGGTGATTGTTTCTGCTGGTAACTTAATAACATATCCAGCCTCCTCCAGTTTTTTAATTTCTTCATTGTATGCAGCTGCCTTTGTAGAGTCCTTTGACAGACGTCTTTCAATGCTTCGCAAACTCGGCATAACAGCTTCTTGGTATGCATGTAGACAAGGCATATCTTTCTTGCGTAGCAGTGGTGTGGCATAACGGTTTACACCATCTACCATTACCTTTATCGTTTTCGCATGCAGTAGATCTATGGCCTCTTGATCTTGTTTAGACCTTGTTAGGAGTCTCTCATTTCTGTAAGGTATGATGTCTGTTTGCCAGAGTCTTTCAACATTTCTGAAAAGTTCAGACATTAAAGGGGTGAGGGTAATATGAAGGCATTGCTGTGGTTGCAGGTTCTCCTTAAGTAGTTGTGCTGGACCTTGTAATGTCCACCCTAATCTGGTCTTAACTGCTGCAGGACCCCCTGGTGGTCCAAGGCGCACAGGTGCAATAGGGGTGATCAAGTGTGGATGATCAGCTCCAATTAACAAGAGAGGGCATGCTTTATGAACAGGTTGTAGTGGAAGACCCTTTAAGTGATTGTATCGTTGCTGTAGGTCTGCTATTGGGTATGAATGTTCTGCCAGACTCAGTTGATCAGCTGTAAAGGCTCTTGTGATAAGATAATTCTTTTTAGGTTGTGAAACTGAAGCTATTCTGAAGGATACTGAAGCACCATGCAGTGTCTTCACATCTTGTCTAATAGTCCTTAGTATTAGATCCTCTGGTTCTCCTTTCAGACCTAGTTTCTGGGTAGCATCAGATAACAGGATTGTTCTCTCTGATCCATCATCAAGAATAGCATAAGTGTCTAAAACTTTATCTTGGTGTTGTAGACGAACTTTGATTATTTTAAGGAGGACATGGCTGGAGCCTTCAGGTTTATCTAGGTAAAGAGTTTCACTTGTAGAACTCACTAAACAAGTTTCTTCCTTTGGTGATCTGTCGTTTACTTCATGCAGGATTTGAAGATGCTTCCTGTTACAGATATGACATGGCTTCTTCAGTGTGCACTGAGCTGCTTGATGGGCTCGTCCACACCTCCAGCATCTATTCTTAGTTTTAATCCAGTTGATTATTTGCTCCTTATTAAGCTGTTGAAATGAGAGCATTGACTCAGGTAATGCTCAGTGCTATCACAGTATGGGCAGAAAACTTTGCTCTTCTCAGGCTTCTTACTTGTAGACTGTGACACGGATGCTGATGATGTCAAAGTAGGTGACGCTGAAGATTGCTCTGTGCCATGAAAGATAGTGGTCTGTCGGGTTTTAGCTCCTATATCTCTTCTGTTGTCTGGTCTGTGCATCGCTCGATCCTTGTGTCCTTTGCCTCTGGTCTGGCCTTCATAGTTTTGGCACCAAGATTCAAATTTAAGCCATTTTGCTAAATCCAGAAGGGAATAAATAGTGCCTGGTTGGTAGCACATTTGTCTTCTAAAAGATGATCGCAACTCCGAAGGTAATTTGGTTAGTAAACGAGCAACATGTGAGCCACAATGTAATTCGATATCACCTTTTGGACCTAAAGTTTGGAGTAGGCCCACTAAGGCTTGTATCTGAAGGGCAAACTTTTCAAATCCTGCTGCATCTCCAGGTTGAATATCAGGCGAGTCCATAACTGCGGCTATTTTGCTTAAAGCTAGGTGATGAGGTTGTCCGAATCTTTCTGTTAATGCTGCCATTGTGTCTGTGTAGGGAGTAACCGAGTTCAGAAATGAATCAGCTATTAGACGTGCCTCTTCTAGCTTCAGATGATCCAACAACACCTGATATTTAAACAGCTCGGTGGCATCTTCTGGCAGTAGGTTCATCAAAGCTAATCTGAGACGGGCAAACTCACTGGGATCCCTATGACTGAAATGTGGAATTGTTGGTTTTGGACCTCTATACGTCATTTCTTGCTTAATAACACTGTGCTGCTGTCCCGTTTGAGCAGAGTGCAACATGGGAGGATAAGAACAGTGTTGTTCGTGTGGTACTGAATAGGTTTGAGTCAGTTCTAGTGGCTCCGACTTCCGAAGATCTTGATATTGTCTAATAGGAGTATGCAATAAAAAACTTGGTTGTGGAGAGCAATGGTTTACAGATCCATACATAGGAGAAGATTCTTCACATACGTATTGAATGCCTGGGGGTTCTGGAACCATAAGAGCTTGCTGCTCTCCTGATGGTCTATGATGAATGAAGTTTCGGCCCGTACTAGGTTCGTTGTCATCAAGAGAGGCGCTTCCTTGTTTATCTGCCACTTGTCTACGCCTCGGAGCGGGTAGTGGTGGAGTATTTCGATCAAAGTTAAAGGCAATCTTCTCTGCTGATCTAATACGAGTTCTGGGTGCAGGCACTGGGGGAACTTGATCTTGGGTCAGTTGCCTGTGGGTTGAGGGCAGTTGTTGATTTAATTTTAACTGCTCTTGAATGCCTACCTGCATCTCCCATAAGCGCCCGATCTCCTTTCTCATGGACTGTGTAGTCTGTCTTAACTGTTGATTCTCAAGTTCAAGGTCGTGAATAACTAAGTTGTATCTCAGTGGTAAGAAATCAGTATCTTCTGTTTGAAGTAAAGGTGTTTTCACATCTTGTACATCCCACCGATCTACTGTAGTGTACAATCTATTCTCTCCTCCATAGGAACTGTACTGACTGGTAGGAGATGAGGCTGTAAAGTGATTGGTTGACTTCATTGGGATGTAGTATTTATTGGTATACTCTTGATACCTTTCCTTATCAGGTGATGGGCGTGCTGTATGGGCCACAGGTGGTAAAGGAACTTGACCAGGATACTGAACTTCAAATTCTTTAAGATAGGCTGGTGGACGGGTCAAGCGTCGAGGACGGTCACTGTAGGACTGATACTCCGACATCCTTCTTCCTTTGTAAACACACTATCCGGCTCGAAGGACCAAATTTTGTAGCAAAGGACCACTTTATCTTTCGTATGTTCAGGACTTATAGTGTTCACTCCGGAGTGTCGGTCAGGACACTGGCAAATGATGCAGAATATTCCACACAGCAGCTTAGTTTGAAATTGAACTTATTTATTTGGAGATATACACCTGCATTCGAATAGGTATAGGTGTATTTGTAGTTGTGTGTGTGGTCTACAATAAAAAAGAATACATAAAACTTATTGATAAAGTACCCAAAGTCCACTAGATGGCAGTATTACTGAAATTAAGCATTAGCTTACCGGCAGTATAGAATTCAAATCAATAACGTAATCAGTACATTTAAACGACTTTACATCTTAACATATAAAACATAAAATACAAGGAAAATGCAAACGAACCCACCTCTGGTCATCAACGCACACTTATCTTAACTCGGTACACTGCTGATTCTTACTTAAAACAAATAAATGTTTCTTTTTGCGGATTGACTATTGCGACACTCGCGCACCTTCTTCACTTTTTAACATCCCATAATAGACACTCTCATGCATGCTGGGAGGTGCACCCTTAAATGTGATCTGTGGCTCTTTATAATTGATACCTCTCTAACACACCCTCCATGGCATTGCTTTTCACCTGACCATATATGATGAGATGCAAGTTCCTGGCTAAATCAGTTAGCTACTTTGGTATGCAAAGAAACATTACAATGCAGAAAAATACCAAAAACACAAAAAGTCTTCCAAAAAATAGAAAGCAAAAGCAAACAAGAAATACTATAGGTAAAAAATCTTGTTGAAAAAATAACATAAAATGCCAAAGTCTGTTTTTTCAAACAGTATTTTTTTTTCAAACAATAAACATTTTATTGGGAAAATGGCTTTATAGCCATAGCAGGAGACAATCTAAAATGAACAGCCAATCAAAAAAGGTGATATAACAAAGGCATAAACATTACACATGAACAGTGTAGAAAAATGTTAAACAGATTACAAAACCTGACATGATTTGTTTTCATCATTATAATTCATTTAGCAAGGCTAGTTCATCAGATGTTTCTAATGCTAGACTCAGCTTTTAAGTAATTACCCTATTTTACATTTTTATTTTAGTGAATTTCCTTTGGGTATTTTTGGGTTGATATTTTTTTCTGGAGATTACATAGCCTGTCTTCTGTATCCTTTAAATAAATATTCTGTCAGACTGCAGAAAGTTACTAGGAAAGTTAGAAATTTCAAGTAAACCACTTATCACATGGTCAGATCATCACCATTTTAGTCAAGGCAGTAGAAATCCTTTGTTTTATAATAATAGGTGTAACAAAGGTGCTATATAGGCACCGACCCGACACAGATTTACATTGGAGGCACGTATAAAACCCAAATAGGCTTTTATTTTTCTTCACCTGTGGGCACATCTTCCCCGTGTCCCACAGGCAGTACACTGTCCCATAAACACCTCAAGCACTACACAAATCACACTGGTCTCCTCCACCACCACTCCTCCTGGCAAGTGTTGTCCTCCTCCTCCCGACTCAGGCTCCCGGAGTGGTGTCTGCTGGCCCCTTTTATAGTTCACCCGGAAGTGCTCCAGGTGCTTGATTGCCGAGTTCCGGCTGCACTTCTGGGTGTGGTGAAAACACTGCTCCATAAGGGCTTGAGAGTCCCAGCTGCAGCACCACCTTGCGGCCACCCCAGATCCCAACAGGGCTGTGGAGAACTCCATCTTCCATGGAGCCCTGCGGGTATCTGAGGCACCACAGGCACCCTGGGGGGCTGCCACCAAGTGGTCCGGGGGAGGTACTGTGCAGCCCATGCTTGCTTCCCTGGCACATACACAGAAGGGGCGTCCCGGCCGAGCATGGGCCCCGGCCGTCTGTCACACAGTATACATAAAGTGCTGTGAAAAGAATTTGCCTCCTTTCCTGACTTTCACCATTTTTGCTTATTCATAGCATTTTCTTTCTGATCTCCAGACAAATTTAGTATAAACAAAAGACAACCCGAGTAAACACAATGCACAGTTTTTTAATGATCATTTGATTTATTTAAGGAAAAAAGTTCACCAAAACCTACATCAACAATGTAAAAAAGTAATTGTCCCCTAAACTTAATAATTGGTTGTGCCACCTTTGACAGTAACAGCTGCAATTAAATGGTTCCTGTAACAAAAGATCAGTTTTTGGCATTACTGTGGAGAAATTTTGGCCACCTCATCTCTACAGAATTGTTTTAATTCAGCCACATTGAAGTCTTTGCTATTATGATCTGCCCATTTAAGGTCCTGCCACAACATTTCCATGAGGTTCAAGTCAGGGCTAAGCATCTCCAAAACCTTAATTTTTCTTTTCTTTTTTTTTCAGCCATTCAGAGATTGTCTTGCTCTTGTGCTCCAGAACATTGTCCTACTACATAACCCAATTGCGCTTGAAGTTAAGATCACAGACTGATGACTGGACATTCTCCTTCAGTATTTTCTGGTAGTGAGCTGAATTCATGCTTCCCTCAGTTTTGTCAAGTCAACTAGGCCATGAAGCAGAAAAGCATTCTTACACCCTCACACTATCACCACCATGTTTTGACTGTGGGTGTGATGCTCTTATTCTGCAAAGATGATTTAATTTTATGCCAGGTGTAATAGGACCAACACCATCAAAATGTTCCAGTTCACAGAAAGTTCTGGGTGGTAACCAAGGTGATTTTTGGTAAAGTTAGATGAGCCTTTATGTTCCTCTTGTTTAACATTGGTTTTCACCTTGCAACTCTCCCGTGGATATCATTTTTGCCCTGTGTCTTTCTAATCATGAATGCTGACATTAATTGAGCCAAAAGAAACCTGCAGTTCCTTTGGATGTTCATCTGGGTTCTTCTATGACTTCCCAGATGAGTTTTCTATGTGCTCTTAAAGTAATTTACCTAGACATTCCTGGGCAAGTGTCTAGCAAAATAGTTTACTCCATTTGGAGATGATGGCTATCATGGTGGTTCATGAGAATCCCCGGAGATTAGAGATTGCTTTGTAACCCCTTCCTGACTGTTACATTTCAGTAACTTTCTTTCTCAAAGAATTTCCTTTGATTGAGGCATGGTGTGCTGCTTCTTGAGACCTGAGACCTAGCCAGCATTACATAGCTTTAAAGGCTCTACAGCATTCAAGCAATGTACAGTATAGATTCAGTAGGGCTGGCAGCAATCAAGTTTGGGTGTGTGCATTCTAATTTAACTCGTTATTAAAATTTGGTTCATTGACTGATTGTGTGTCTAAGGGGGCCATTACTTTGTTACGTGGGTGTTATAGCTGTTTGCAAACTTTCATTCCTTCGATAAATCAAATGATCATTTAAAAACTATGTATACTCAAGTCGTCTTTTGTATTATACTAAATTTGTTAGGAGAACATAAACAAAGTGTTAACAGCTAATTTCTTGTTTGCTTATCGTACAAAAACCTCATGCTACAATAGGAAAGGCTCCTGTGGAGCTGATTCTGAATAGACAGGTTAGTAATGAAGCAACTGATTTCCAATGTTATGAGAGAGAAAGAAGAGGGCACTGAAAACCAAGGGAGAATTAGAGAATTTATGCCCCAACAGAGTGTGTTAGTTAGAATGTACTCGGGTGGAGAAGGTTCAAGTTAGGTAACAGGAAAAATGATTGAAAAATTCAGCAATGTTCTGTACCTCATACGGGTAAAAAGCAAGGTGATGAAATGCCATGTAAACCAATTGTTAGCCACAGGGATGGAGATAGGTGCAGCCGAATAAGAAAAATCCATACCCATTACTGCCAATGTTACCAAGACAGAACCTAACGGGGCTGAGCTGGATACTAATGAAGGGAATGACAGTAATTCTGGGCAAAATCTTAGACCTCTGATGGAAGTGTCTGAAGAGAGTCTCGGGGCTCCTCTGAAATGAATAAGAAAGCCTCCTGAGGGGCTGATGTCATTTTGATTAGTTAGGGAGAGTGTTTGATAGTACTTTGATGTTTTTTGCCTGTTTTAAAAGGGACTTTTATTTTGGAAATAAAAGTGTTGTTCATTCCAGTTGTATACCAAACTTTGGTGTAGAGTATATCCATATAAGGTAATACAGAGTTAACTAAATTGCATCAGACTGTTCTTATATATAATGAACATTGTGTTTGAAATAAAGCAGTTGTCATTTGGACTTGTCCCCAGATTCCTGTTAATTTGTTTGAGTGCTGCCCTGCATCGAGTTACTTACCTGAGACACAACAGTGTCTGTATTTTCCCTATACAATCCTAAACGTTTTAACTGATGTGGACCAAATTTGGCATTGCTGCTTACTAGGACCATGTAATAGATAGATAGATAGATAGATAATAGATACTTTATTAATCCCAAAGGGAAATTCACAAATATATATATATATATATATATATCCATCCATCCATCCATCCATCCATCCATCCATCCATTGTCTCCCGCTTATCCGAGGTCGGGTCGCGGGGGGCAGCAGCTTGAGCAGAGATGCCCAGACGTCCCTCTCCCTGGCCACTTCTTCTAGCTCTTCCGGGAGAATCCCAAGGCGTTCCCAGGCCAGTCGAGAGACATAGTCCCTCCAACGTGTCCTGGGTCTTCCCCGGGGCCTCCTCCCAGTTAGATGTGCCCGGAACACCTCACCAGGGAGGCGTCCAGGAGGCATCCTGATCAGATGCCCGAGCCACCTCATCTGACTCCTTTCGATGCGGAGGAGCAGCGGCTCTACTCTGAGCCCCTCCCGGATGACTGAGCTTTTCACCCTATCTTTAAGGGAAAGCCCAGACACCCTGCGGAGGAAACTCATTTCAGCTGCTTGTATTCGCGATCTCGTTCTTTCGGTCACTACCCATAGTTCATGACCATAGGTGAGGGTAGGAACATAGATCGACTGGTAAATTGAGAGCTTCGCCTTGCGGCTCAGCTCCTTTTTCACCACGACAGACCGATGCAGAGCCCGCATTACTGCGGATGCCGCACCGATCCGCCTGTCGATCTCATGCTCCATTCTTCCCTTACTCGTGAACAAGACCTCGAGATACTTGAACTCCTCCACTTGGGGTAGGATTTCGCTACCAACCCTGAGAGGGCACTCCACCCTTTTCCGGCTGAGGACCATGGTCTCGGATTTGGAGGTGCTGATTCCCATCCCAGCCGCTTCACACTTGGCTGCAAACCGATCCAGAGAGAGCTGAAGATCACGGCCTGATGAAGCAAACAGGAAAACATCATCTGCAAAAAGCAGTGACCCAATCCTGAGCCCACCAAACCGGACCCCCTCAACGCCCTGGCTGCGCCTAGAAATTCTGTCCATAAAAGTTATGAACAGAATCGGTGACAAAGGGCAGCCCTGGCGGAGTCCAACTCTCACTGGATATATATATATATATATATATATATATATATATATATATATATATATATATTCACAATATAATAAAATAAAATATAATAAAATATATATTCACAAATACATATAGACAAGATAGTCTACCATGAAATCTGGCCTATCCCAGGAGCAGTGAGCATAAGGTGTCAAATAACACTGGACAAGACACAAGTCTACCGAATGGCTCATGCATACACATGGGGCCAATTTGGAATCCCCAAGTAATCTCACTCATACACCTTTAGGATGTTAGAGGAAAAGCCAGTTATCCAGAAAGTGAATATGCAGAATATAAAGGAAGAGCCTAAGGCACAATTTAAGCACATGACTCTGGGATCATGAGGCAGAAGCCCTAAGCACTGGTTCACAGATTGGTGCCTAAATAGAAAAAATACACTGAAAATAAAATACTAAATAACCAGTAGCATCTTTTCATTAAGGTGGGTACTGCTCCTGTCTCCCAGCAGATGGCACTGCTTTGCAAAAATTAAACGAGCCAACACTGACAAGCTGAAGTTAATTTTAAATTCATGTAGACATTTGATTAACTTGAATAGAATGTTAGTTTCATATACAGTACTGTGCAAAAGTTTTAGGCAGGTGTGAAAAAATGCTGTAAACAAAGAATGCTTTCAGAAATATAAATAATGATTGTTTATTGTTATCAATTTACAAAATGCAAAGTGAGCGAACAAAAGAAAAATCTAAATCTAATCAATATTTGGTGTTACTACATTTTGCCTTCAAACCAGAATCAATTCTTATAGGTACATTTGCACAAAGTCAGGGATTTTGTAGGATTATAGTCAGGTGTATGATCAACCAATTCTACCAAACAGGTGCTAATGATAATCAATGTGACACGTAGGTTGAAACACAGTCATTAACTGAAACAGAAACAGTTGTGTAGGAGGCTTAAAACTGGGTGAGGAACAGCCAAACTCTGCTACCAAGATGAGGTTGTGGAAGACAGTTTCATGTCATGGCAAGACTGAGCACAGCAACAAGACACAAGGTAGTTATACTGCATCAGCAAGGTCTCTCCCAGACAAAGATTTCAAAGCAGCCTGGGGTTTCAAGATGTGCTGTTCAAGCTCTTTTGAAGAAGCACAAAGAAACGGGCAATGTTGAGGATCATAGACGCAGTGGTCGGCCAAGGAAACAGTGCAGCAGATGAAAGACACATCAAGCTTATTACCCTTCGAAATCGGAAGATGTCCAGCAGTGCCATCAGCTCAGAACTGGCAGAAACCAGTGGGACCCAGGTACACCCATCTACTGTCTGGAGAAGTCTGGCCAGAAGTGGTCTTCATGAAAGAGTTGCAGCCAAAAAGCCATACCTCCGACGTGGAAACATGGCCAAGCGACTCAAGTATGCACGAAAACATAGGAACTGGGGTGCAGAAAAATGGCAGCAGGTGCTCTGGACTGATGAGTCAAAATCTGAAATATATGGCTGTAGCAGAAGGCAGTTTGTTCGTTGAAGGGCTGGAGAGTGGTACAATAATGAGTGTCTGCAGGCAACAGTGAAGCATGGTGGAGGTTCCTTGAATGTTTGGGGCTGCATTTCTGCAAATGGAGTTGGAGATTTGGTCAGGATTAATGATGTTCTCAATGCTGAGAAATACAAGCAGATACTTATCCATCATGCAATACCATCAGGGAGGCATATGATTGGCCCCAAATTTATTCTGCAGCAGAACAAGGACCCCAAACATATAGCCAAAGTCATTAAGAACTATCTTCAGCGTAAAGAAGAACAAGAAGTCCTGGAAGTGATGGTATGGCCCCCACAGAGCCCTAATCTCAACATCATCGAGTGTGTCTGGGATTACATAAAGAGACAGAAGGATGTGAGGAAGCCTACATCCACAGAAGATCTGTGGTTAGTTCTCCAAGATGTTTGGAACAACCTACCAGCCAAGTTCCTTCAAAAACTTTGTGCAAGTGTACCTAGAAGAATTGATGCTGTTTTGAAGGCAAAGGGTGGTCACACCAAATATTGATTTGATTTAGATTTCTCTTTTGTTCATTCACTGCATTTTGTTGATTGATGAAAATAAATGATTAACACTTCCATTTTTGAAAGCATTCTTTGTTTACAGCATTTTTTCACACCTGCCTAAAACTTTTGCACAGTACTTTAGCTACATGGTTAAGGAAGGTGTTGTTTATCCCCTATAATCTGACATTCTAATGGGCACTCTGAATAAATTCTTATTTAACATTTAGAAGGATTGTTTGCAAATAGAAAGGTATAGAGGCATACAGTTTTTGGACTACTAGTCATATGTTTGAATGTATGCCATGCTAAAGTATGTTTACGTAAATATATAGTAACTTAAAGAAACGTAACAAAGGTAAGCCTGAAACTGAAACATCACAAGCAAAAAATTAACTTTTGTGTATTATCCATTTGGTTTATTATTCTGTGAAGTTTTTGCTTTAAATTTTATTTAAAATTAAAAAATGAAGATATTTTGTCTGTGATTTTTTTTTGTGTATGGATCATACGCCATAGTCACACTTTTCCAGTAGCTGCAGAATTTCAGAAATATGAAAGAAACACAGCTACAATAGTAAACTCACCTCAGTAATTTAACATAGTTTAGTTGCCATGATCATATTTCTCATTTTTCTGCAACATACTCAATACAGTTTCTTGAACAGAAAAATATTTCCTTGGGAGTATATGAAATTTTCTTTGTATCTGCTGCCATTAGTGTGTTAGCAGATTGCTGGCGCAACCTTCGGCCCTGCAATGTTTTTACTCAGATGTGCACATGCAGAGCATGGACTTTCAGTTCCATCTTGTAGCTTGAAGGCTTGAGCCTTTCTTAGAAACTCAAGGATTGATTTTTTTTTTTAATGCAATTTAAATCTTTTCTTCTTCTTTCGGCTGCTCCCGTTAGGGGTTGCCACAGTGGATCATCTTTTTCCATCTCTTCCTGACCTCTGTATCTTGCTCTGTTACCCCCATCACCTGCATGTTCTGTCTCACCACATCCA
This sequence comes from Erpetoichthys calabaricus, assembly GCF_900747795.2. Taxonomy (NCBI): domain Eukaryota; kingdom Metazoa; phylum Chordata; class Cladistia; order Polypteriformes; family Polypteridae; genus Erpetoichthys; species Erpetoichthys calabaricus. The sequence goes on along the minus strand of NC_041397.2, from coordinate 143,184,676 downwards.
TAAAACCTTATTGCAGAAGAAGACATAGAAGATAAAGCTTCAGTTCATACATATCCAAAACATAAACTACTGACAGACTGACAGTCTTTGGGAAAAAACAGATTCAAAGATTATTTGACCAAAGTCACTTGGCCAGTCAGTGCCTCATTGATCATTGGTGTGCAGGTTAGCATCTTAAATGTAGAGGACAATTGTCTGTGTAGATCAAAGTATCAACAAAGCAACAAAATACTGTAGAAAATCAAAAAGAAAAAGGTGTAAAAAATGGGAAACATTTGCTAATCTGCATCTGAATCAATTTCAACAATTATTAAAAATTAATATGAATTAATAGGAATTGCCTTAGATGTAACAAGAATATGCTATGATAAAGTAAAGATTGTTGGGTGTTCTTTTGAATCAATGACGTTTTTATAATAATGGTAGGAAGATCATTACATAGATTTTGCATTTTTCCTGAACTCTTATCAATTCAAATCTGATATTATTATTTAGTCATCTTTCATTTTATTTATATTTTTGTACTGTCACACATGCTTGTCGGAGGATCACCTTCCAGGCTCGTCTGGAGTATGTACTTCTGCTCTGGTACAGGTGAGGGCCTGTGTAGATAACAGAGATTGTCTCTTTTCTCATCCGCAGCATTGAGAAGATGCACCATGAGGGCAACCGATTCTGGTCAGAGTCCTGCGGTTGCCTTAGTGACACTTTTGTTATATTGAGATTTTTCCAAAACACTTCTTATGTAATATTTAACAGTTTTAGCCCCCTCTGTAATTTACTGCTTTTTAAAATATTCTTTCTCATGTTTCACCACTTCATTTTCAACCTGCCTCTCTTTTATTAATTTAGACTACTTCCTTCTGTGCCTCCTATTCAATTAAAGCACCATCATACAACTCTAGTCTTTTCATTTATACTATTTCAGAGAAAATTTGTAGTTTTTCTTACTCCAAAAATGGCCATTCTACTTCTTTCATTTGGATTTTTTTTTAACTTTGGGTTTTACCTGTTAATCTATTTCAGTTGTTCTTACCATCATACCCTGGTGCTCTGACACTCTGGTGCTCATTATAGGAGTTTTATCTAACTGGAACAATCACCATCTGCTCATTTCATCCACTGTCTTATTCTTTAACCTTTAATGCTTCTTGTCTACATAGTGGTACTGGGGTATCATTCTCTCCATTATTTCTCATCTCACTTATTTCCACTGGTTGATTTAACGGAATATATTTAAAGCTTGATCTTCATTGTTGAAGTCAATAGACTTTTTCTGATTTATTTTTCACTCACTCTCTCCTTCTTTTATCATCCGGTTTTGTAATTCCAACTTTCCATATTTCTTTTTAAGTTCTTTTCTTGCATTTGCCTTAGTCATATTTGCACATGATAAGGGATAGACCCCAGCCCCATGCCATAGGGCTCCACATAAGTCACATTTATTTTCTGTCTTGCATTCTTTTGTGAAAAGTACAAACTTTTTGCAGTTTTGCCATGTATACTCTTACAGTTCACAGTTATACAACCCACCTGGAAACATCTCTTTTACATTTTTGGTTTTCTGCAAAACACTCACAGCTTCTTACCACAGCAATGGAATATTGACAGAAACTGTTTCATCTTACCAGACCCCGCTTCTCATATCAACTCCACTTCAAACGTACCAAGGCCATTATTTCTGCCTTCTCCATCCATTTTTCTATGATCATATTTGTATTGAACTAAACAAGATCCAGCATAATTCCTTCATGTTAAGGGTGAATCTCATACTTGAGGGCACCAGTGGAAATTATGGGGAACTGCATTAGAGACTGAAGCCAGGAAGCACTTCTTTACAGGAAGAGTTGAGGGAGTCTGGAACAAACTATTGAGACGTATAGTTAAAGACAAAACCTTCACATCATTTACAAAGTATGTGGAAGACATATTTGGATAATGTATCTACAGTATTAAATAAGCTAACCAGGTTAATGGACTGAATGGCCTCCTCTCGTTGGTCAACTTTCATATATTCTTATGAGAGAAAATGCTGAAGAATGTATAAAACAAGTTAAACCAATATAAGAAATCAATGAATCAATCAAAATGTATCAGCAAACCACCCAACCCATTACAAACAAAACCCTAATCCTACCAGCCACCCAATCAAAACCCCAGTTGAATCTGGCAAAACAAAGTAAAGAATGGAGGTATAAGGATTCCTGAGCTCATCGGAGTAGGAAAGGTATAAGCCCACAGCTGGTCCAAGAGAGAGAGAAGAGGACTCAACAGGAATTAGGACGTGGGTAGCAGTGCTGAACACAGACCTCCCAGCCATGAACCAAAGGCAATACATTTTTTAAAATGTGAACCAGATGACCTGTTAAGAGAGAGCTCAGAAAAGGATAAACTAAGAAGACAGAGTTTACAAACACTGACATCTTGCCTGAAGAAGGGGCCTGAGTTGCCTCGAAAGCTTGCATATTGTAATCTTTTTAGTTAGCCAATAAAAGGTGTCATTTTGCTTGGCTTTTCTCTACAAACACTAAATGAAAGGAAGACCCATGTCAGCATATCAATCTTTTGTCACTTTTGGTACTAAACAGAGCAGTCTCAGTTAGAAATAAGAAAGAGAAAGAGAGGATAGGTCTAGGAGGAGAAAAATCTTTAAAAAGATTGGAAAGTTATTCAGCATGAAAGAGGGCCGAAAACTAGAAACTACAGACCACACAGTGAGCACTACAGGGCTCCCCATAACTTACAGATAAATGTCCCATGGGTCAATTATGTGCATAAGTGACTGCAGGCATCGGCCCCCTAGTGGAATATTTCCAGGAAGTTACATTAAACGATGCACATATTTGAAACAAATATATCAAAGGTTTGGGTTTCTAGAGGGCAGAGAAATATTTGTAAAAGTAGAATTAGAAGAAAGGAGGGTGATAATGGTAGGTCATGCTTTCAAAGTAAATAGATAGATGAAAAATATGTGATTTGGCACTCACAGTCACAGTGGAGCATTATAAAGTTGTATTACAGTTGGTATGAAGGGGCCCCAGCAGAATTTTTACAAATTGAATAATTCATTGCTGAATAATTCATTGGCTGAAAGTACTCAGTGTTAGTTAGGGTTTGTAAATTGTTATGCAGAGAATCCTACATTTTGGAGCCTCGGGTTTTAAAATACAGGACAGTGAAATATAAAATTTAAATAAAGGACCGGAAGAGAGAGAAGAAGATAGTGAAATTCCACATGTCTTGAGGACAGATAGCTGGAATATATTTTGTCAGCTATATCCCTGCAAACTGTGCCAGACTGTTAAATTTGGCCATTATTCTTTCATCTTCCAAACCCACTTATCCAGCGCAGGTTTGGGAGGAAGCTGGAGCCAGTCCTAACAAACATGGGACGTAATGCAGTAACAGTACTTGGACATTGTGCCAGCCCATCGCAGGGTGCACAAACACACATAGGCTCACACATACACATATTGAGACAATTTTGCAACAACTGTTCACCTAACCTGCATGAATTTGGAGTGAGGGAGGAAACTAGAGCACCCACATTGACATGAGGAGAATATACTAACATCATGCAGGGTGTACGCTGGATGCAAACCACTGTCTCCTTGTTATGACGCAGCAGCACTACTACTAAGCAACGGTGCCACCGAGCCTCACCTTCAAATAATTGTTGATCCTTCTCTTGTGCAACTAACCACATTTCTTTCATTTCAGCCTTATCCTCAGATGTGATTAACTGTATTTCTTTTCTTGTCTTTGTATTTCATGGGTTTTTTTCTGTGTCTTGTAAGATTACCATGTATCTTCTTTTTTTCTTTCTTCAAACATCTTTCATATGTCTTACTGAAAATGTCTGGAACAAATCTCCAAATTGTTTTAAGACTTGTTTGTTAAAGGTGATGCATTTCATTGGAACTCCATTCACCAGATGAAACCAAATGGTATTCCTCCTCTGCATTTGTGGTTTCCTCAACATAATCCATCAACAGTCTCTAGTTCTTCCATTCTAGTTTTTCTGTTTCCAGTTCCTCCTTCCATTTGATTCCGGCGTTCTGCTGATAAACCACCATTTGCTACTTCAGCTGTGAACACTAAAAAAAGCAGTGCCCACCCAAGGGCTTGGAACCAGCCCATTCAACCCAGATGCAAAGGCTGGAAAGCTGTGTCTGTTACACCAGCTTTATTTATCAGTGGAGTTTCACGTTAAGATCACAGTGATGGCTCTGGAGTACACTCAGTTATGTGATGGGAGCTCAGCAATTTACAACTTCGTATGTGAGAAAGAGGATTTTGAAGTTTGTTGTAAACTTGAATGGAAGCAAGTGAAATCATTAAGGAATTTTTTGTATTTCTGCTTAGTCTTTGTTGCAGTTTTTAGATAACTATAGAGCAATAACAAAATCATTTGATGACTTAGAAAAATGATGAAGGGTATCATATGCGCAAGCACACCTTATCTCTTCTGGAGTTTGAAAGGGACACGGGATAAGGGATACAAATGCTGTTCACCAACATGGGCATTTAGCAAGGCTGCTACCTAATCTTACCTGTTCTGTACTGTACCCAATTTTATAATTTATGTGTAGTTATCCTCTGCGTTACATTTGTACAGCCATCTACTTTTTTTCCAACCATTTCACATAATGAATATCCCTGTACAGATATGTTTTACACTTCCTAGACTTACTTACTTTTAATCTTCTGCTGCTCTTATGTATTTGCTGTTTTTATGTATACATTATCATTATCTCCCTGCCTACACACATCCCCCTGGAACTGTGGCACAAGAATTTCACTATGCTCTCAAGGTGTTTGTGACCATAAAGATCTCTAATCTCTAATTACCGGACAAGGATTACGGTAGTCATTTCAAATAAATGAAACAGACTTCTAGGCCTCATCTGTGATTCTGCGATACTGTGGTAATGTGCCTCACTGCCATTACAAGAAATAAAAAAAATAGTTTTGTGTCCTCTGCAGGATTATGAGACAGACATTTGTTAAGTAATAAGGACAAATGGTATAAAGAATATGGTGGCGCAGTGGGTAGCGCTGCTGCCTTGCAGTTGGGGGACCTGGGTTCGCTTCCCGGGTCCTCCCTGCGTGGAGTTTTCATGTTCTCCCCGTGTCTGCGTGGGTTTCCTCTGGGAGCTCCGGTTTCCTCCCACAGTCCAAAGACATGCAGGTTAGGTGGATTGGCGATTCTAAATTGGCCCTAGTGTGTGCTTGGTGTGTTTGTGTGTGTCCTGCGGTGGGTTGGCACCCTGCCCAGGATTGGTTCCTGCCCTGTGTTGGCTGGGATTTTCTCCAGCAGACCCCCATGACCCTGTGTTCGGATTCAGTGAGTTGGAAAATGGATGGATGGATGGGTATAAAGAATAAAAGCTTGCCTTTTTGTCCCTTTTACAAAGCGCAGAGGGATGTCTTCGCTGACGATATGAGCGCCTTCTGCGGAATGTCGCGGCGGGTCTCATGTAGAGTGGAAAGGCGGCTCTGTCATTAACAGGCTGGGATGGCGTTTTCCGTCTTCCACTCGTGCGCGTGCCTCCCACGACCTCATAACGCTAGAAGCGTGAGAGAAAGTGTGAAGCGTCGTAGTATCGGCTTGCCGCGGCTTATAAAAGGGATCCCGTATCGGCAGTTGTATGGGTAGTAGCTCATGAAAAGAAAGAAAAAATGTGCTTACTTTCAATTTTAGGAGAGAAGCGCAGTCGCTTCTCAAAGGCTGTCACAGCTCTGCTCGCAACTTTTGTAGTAAATTGTGCTAGGCGAGAGACGCCACTCTTCGTGGACGCCTCATATTTTCAGGGACAGGAACAACTCTTTGGTCCCTTACAAAATTAGCAGCATTGCTTCTTTCAGGCTCAAAGTATTTGATCACAAATGGATAAAGAAAAAGTGTGGAACACAACAACAAGGGGGAAAAATGACCAAAACAATGTTTGGGGGCAGGCCTTGGGGAAGTTGTAGTCACTGCTCCTTCCACACCCATTCAGTGTCCCGAGTTCAAGTCCCATACCCAGTTACTGTCTGAATGGAGCTTGCACATTTTCTCCATGCCTGTCTCTCACATTACAAGAACATGTGTATTAATTTAATTTGCAAGCGGTTTCTGTGCTAGAATGAGCACTGGCCAGCTTTGGTTCCTGCTTTGCTCCAGCCTTCTGAGCCACTGAATTAGATTATGTGGTGTTGAGAACAATATCATGCGAAAAGACAAAATCCCCTCAGAGATGAGTAAAGCATATTAAAAAACAAAACATGCATTTAAGAGCAAAAGGGTTTTGGCACCATACCCTACCGATGGATAAATCAAGGTTAATTAAAAAAAAATATTGAAATTGTAAACTGCCTATAATTCATCTTGGTGGTACAGAACATCAACTTAATGCATTCATTTGTCAAAATATTCACATCACAAATAAAGAAACTGGGTCTTTTTATGCAGGTGTCTTTAAATACTGCACTTGCTTAACCTTTTTCAGAAACAAAACCTTTTCACATCAAACTGAATAGCTAATTGTAGTTTTTAATAATTATATACTCCTTTACACCTTGATATTTAACATTTGCTAATTATAATCAAAAAAATTAACTATTACTTTTTTAAAGCAACAGTTTCAGTGTTTATATTACTTTAACTTCAAAGAACAGTTTTGATTTATAAAGTACAGTTAAACACACAAAAAAGTACTTAAGTAGAAAGACAATACTTGTAAGTATAACATGAGCTGGCAAGCAGCATTAACAAGTTGGAAAATTTAAAAAAGGCAAACAAAAAATGGGGTGCCTACTAAGGACTGCTGACACAGATTCATTGAGTTAAATCCCCTTGTTGTATACTTAGTCACACCAGAAATGTATTTCACATGAATGTATATGATTTTGACCAAATATATGTCTTTTGAATTAATATAATGTAACAAAAGGTTTTAAGTGTGCCGCTGTGATTTGTGCAGTTTATTCCATCCATCCATCCATCCATTTTCCAACCCGCTGAATCCGAACACAGGGTCACGGGGGTCTGCTGGAGCCAATCCCAGCCAACACAGGGCACAAGGCAGGGAACCAATCCTGGGCAGGGTGCCAACCCACCGCAGCAGTTTATTCCAAAAAACAGAAAAGTTGAAGCCACACAGACCAGCTGACTGGATGAAACTGTCGGGAAGATGGACAGAAAAATGTGAAAAGACGGCACAGGCAAAGTGTGATGTTTGCTGATTAATATATGTGGCAAGGACAGAGCACCGGTCTGCACAAGGCATGAGTGATTAGAACAGGGAAAGGTGCTATTTGCGCACAGTCCAAAAATAACAGACAGCTCAGGTGATAGTTACCCACACTGGGCAAGTTTTATAAAAAGTTCACAGATTATGCAAAATATGTTAGTATTTATATTGGAAATGAACCACCGAGAAGCCAGAAGCTGTACCACCAAACAGTCTGATAAAGCAGAAAATCCAGAAACATGCTACATCTTAGAAATGCAATATTCTCCACTGTCATCCACTGCATTCTTAAGTAATTATTTTAATATGACATTATTATAATTCTGTGTTTTTGAGGTTAACATTAGTTACTAAGATGCAAATGCTATTCTAGCGTAGTATAGATGTCCTATAATTAAATGAAATTTTTTTCATATTTGGAAATACACATTGAAACAAACATCTTATTGTTTGTGGCTGTTTCGTTTCACCAGCAGTATGAGACTAAAGGGGCCTATTTTGTTTCACACTCCACTCACATGCCATTCTGTTTAAAGCATTAATGGCCGCCTTGACTCTAATGAGGTAGGACCGAGAGCTAAACAAACTCATTCAGGCTGTTCAGCAGCAAGCCTCCTCTCAATTAAAGGCTTAGTTTTAACTGTGAAATCGATTGGTGAAGCGGGGCCTTCCTAATAGTGTTTAAGGGATAAGTGCTGTGAGTCTTGAAACGTGAGTGTCTATTGCTCTTTCGCGAAGTCTAGAATGGCCCACAAAACCCTGGAGATGATGCTTTTGGTTTCATTTTCGAAGCAAGTCATGCCTGCTTTAAGTCAAACCCAAATATATGCTTGTGGCTGTTTCGTTTCATCAGCAGGATGAGTCTGTAAGGGCCTATTTTGTTTCGCACTCCAGTCATATGCCATTGTGTTTAAAGCATTAATGGCCGCCTTGACTCTAAAGAGGTAGGACCCAGAGCTAAACAAACTCATTCCTGCTGTTCAGCAGCAAGCCTCTTTTCAAATAAAGGCTTAGTTTTAACTGTGAAGTCGATTGAAGAAGTGGAGCCTTCCTAATAGTGTTTAAGGGATAAGTGCTGTGAGTCTTGAAACGTGAGTGTCTATTGCTCTTTCGTGGAGTCTAGAACGGCCCACAAAACCGCGGAGATGACGCGTTTTGTTTCATTTCGAAGCCAGTCATGCCTGCTTTAAGTCAAACCCAAATATATGTATGTGGCTGTTTCATTTCACTAGCAGGTTGAGACTGTAGGGGCCTATTTTGTTTCGCACTCCAGTCAATCTTCAATAATAAACCACTTTTGCTTTTTTCACTTTCAGTCAATACTCAGTTTACACACAATGCACTTAATCTGAACACTTAGCATCCAAGATATTTGCACAATATTTTTTAGTCTCTTAACAATATCTAATGTAAATATATAATTTGACCCTCTTTATGTGGCCGAGGAATCAATACATATGATGGCTGTAAATATCAAAGGATAGTAAATGTTTTGTTGTACTACCATGTTAAATCCACTGTGGTAGTTGATCTGGCAGGCTGCCCAGTTAAGGCTCTGGTACACAGGAAAGGAAAAATAAATTCAAAGGCTCCAACCAATTTCCCTTCACTTGGGAAGATTTAAGTGAACATAGTAATCAATGTTGTGAAGGATTTTCATTATAATTTAAGGACTCTTTTTCAGAGGAGCACACCCTGTTAATACTAAAGAATGTGCACCTTTGCTAATCTGACTTGCAGGACTAAAGTTTTTCTCTTTTTTCCCCACTTCCTCTTTCTAATAGTTTGTGTCACAAGCAGAATGGATGAATTTGTTACAAGACAGCCCTTACTTAAAATAATTTATTATTTCAGCTTGAAAAAATTAAAGCAAACACAAACATTCCTGAAAACCACTTGGTGAAATTAACTAAAATTTGAAGTATAAAAGCCAAACTCTGAAAATCAATGCTTTGTGGCATTTCTTGGTTGCTGTTTGAATTATTATAGGATTGTCTTGCTTCATGCCAAAACTCGAGTTTCCTGAAATAAAAATTGAATCAAATTTTATTTGTCACATATGTTGTGAATTGCTTAGTTTCTAATCTTCAAGACTCTGTACTAGAAGGATATAAAAAGAGAAACAAACAATACACGACCCCATAAATATCAATAAATATCAATATGTACAATGACATCAGTAGTGTGCATTATGTTATTATTACAATCAATAGATAAGAGAAACAACAATAGGGTATTATGTAGCTTTACACTCTGTCCTCATGTGGGATGCAGATGGACCATTGGATGGCTCAGACTTTTCCTTTGCCTGGTGGAAGTGTTAAAATAACACTCATTTTTCTTTAGTTCAATCTAACCTATTCTTTTGTTTAGATATTCTTGAACCTGTATTTGTTTGGGACGGCACGGTGGCGCAGAGGGTAGTGCTGCTGCCTTACAGTTAGGAGACCCGGGTTCACTTCCCAGGTCCTCCCCGCGTAGAGTTTGCATGTTCTCCCCATGTCTGTCTGCAGTCCAAAGACATGCAGGTTAGGTGTATTGGCGATTCCAAATTGTCCCTACTGTGTGCATGTGCGTGTGCCCTGCAGTGGGCTGGCGCCCTGCCTGGGGTTTGTTTCCTGCCTTGCACCCTGTGTTGGCTGGGATTGGCTCCAGCAGACCCCCGTGACCCTGTAGTTAGGATATAGTGGATTGGATAATAGATGGATGTATTTGTTTGTGATTTAAATTCCAAGTACATTTTGCTTTGTTACATGGTAAGTTAAAGGGGTATAGCCATTGTTTTCCCATTTAGCATCCTAGAATTTAGCCAGTGTTTTAGTAGCTCAACTACTAACGCATGTAATTGTAGCCCAGTTGGATTTCAGGACTGCCCATAATTAATTAGCCCATCCCTTTAAGCGATCAATATTTTGTATAAGCTGAGAGATGTGCTGCTATCAATGGTGTAGGGTAGTGTCATTCAAGAGACTAAAATGTCTTTGATCAGTGGGGCAGCTGCATCCAATCGCCTGCTATGATGGATGGATGCTCCTGATTTCTGGAAATGGAGAGACAGGAAGAGAAAGGGAAAAAAGGAGCATGAGAATGGATAGTAGAGCACCTACACTCATGGAAAGAAATTAAAGTAAGAAAGTAAGAAGGGGTAAAAAAGTAGAGAACCACCAAGCTGTTGAAACTTAGAGTACAGTCTGAGTTAAATTTAGTTAAATGTTCCTGTACAATGCTGATGTTTAATTTGATACATTTAAAGTGACTGAAAAGACTGGTACGCATAGAAGATGTCACTGTGTCTGGTTTGGAAGTGACTATTTTCACTAGACAGGAATGCTGAAGTTGCCGAAAATCCTTTAATGTTGCAACGTCGGGCGGACATTTTTTTAACTTGTTAAAGCATGTGACAATACAGCTGGAGTTCCACTTTAGTTTTGCACGTCAATATAAAAAGTGCTAAAGTTCATTCGATCAGAAGTGCAAAATACAGTACCTGTATACTAACCCAAGTTCCAGTACTCCAAGGCCCTCGAGATTAAAGATGCTTTTCAGAGGTGGGTGGCACAATACAGTCCTCCCTCTTGAGGTGCATAAAAATGATGCCCTTACGCAACTTCTTCCCTTTAGCAGCTCTTCAGTATCATTGCTGTAATTCAAGATAACTTCTATGGCGTGTGAAGGGTACAATGAAGTAACATGTAAGGTGTACAAATTATAATAGTAAAAATAATAATAATATGTATTGGGAGAATAATACTAAAAGTACATCTGATATAAGATTTCAGCTACTCTGTGAGAAAGAGTTAAATGAAAACATTTTTTGAATATTCACAGTAATACAAAACTCTTACTCTTAAGGCTTTTATATATTAGTTCAGTATCATAGTGGGTTTTAGTGTAAATAGTCGGAATTTATGAGGAATTACAAAAGAAAATTACAAGAAATTCAACACACATTTTTTTTCTATTTATTGTTATCATTGTTTAACAGTCTTTTATTTAGTGTTTCCTCTTAGGATACAAATGAACTTATGTGTAGTTATTAACAGTATGTGACTATGTGCAGGGTTGGTTAGTGATGGCTTCAACAGTAGATAACTGTGAACGTTTTACACAGATATTCCTTAAGAAGACTAGCAACTCATGAGGATTTAGTTGGAAACATACATTGTGGATGAATGCAGGAGAAAAAAATAAAACAGGTTACCCCTAGGCTTAAGAAATAAGGAGTTTAGAAGGGAAGAGGCGTTACATAATTAAATTTTTAAATTATTTATTGTTACAAAAATATGTAATACACAAAAACGAACTCATTCATAAAGAATAAAAATAAATTAAATTCCCCAGCTTGACAATACAGCTGGATTTCCACTTTAGTTTTGCACGTCAATACAAAAAGTACTAAAGTTCATCCGATCAGAAGTACAAAATACAGTACCTATATACCAATCTGAGTTCCAGCACTCCAAGGCCCTCGAGTTAAGGAGACGCTTTTCAGAGGTGGGTGGCACAATACATTCCTCCCTCTCAAGATACATAAAAATGATGCCCTTATGCAATTTCTTCCTCTTCAGCAGCTCCTCAGCATCAGTTCTGTAATTCAAGGTAACTTCTATGGCGTTTGAAGGGCACAATGAAGTAACGTGGTAAGGTGTACAATTAATAATAATAATAATAATATTTACTGGGAGGATAATACTAAAAGTACATCTGATATCAGATTTCAGCTACTCCATTGGAAGGAATTAAAAGAAAATATTTTTACATGTTCACACTAATACAAAACCAAGCCTCCACCTCTGACGTCTACTTCGGTTACCGGGCTCTCCAATCTCCGTTCCTTCTCCACCTTTACTTGAAAACTATCCACTTCCACCATGCGTCTTGTGCTGGTGTCCTTCATCTCTGCACATCCCTCCTTCTCCGTTTTCGAAAGGCCCGACATCTTTGATTGTATGCACCATTAAAATATCTCGACTTCTGGGCAAAATGGTGAACTGACCGCACGCAGTTTTTTTAAGCTCCGTTTGTTTGTTCCAAACATTTTAAATACTGTCTTTCTTGGCAGTAAAAAATTCTATTATATACACTTTATTTAATGAGCAAGGCAAAATACTGACTTTTTGCGAACTATCTTGTGTATAACAACTTAGTTATGCCAAAACCAAACCTGGAGGATACTACAGCTAAGGAACTTTTTGTGCATGACTACGCCGCCAGACCTGGCGCCTCATGCAAAACGCCATGTGTAGAATTCACACTAAAACATGGCATACGGACAAAAGCAGAAATGTACATACACACAAAAAATACAGATGCATAAATCTGTGCGAATGCCAACTTCCACGTTCTTCCACTCCATAAATACTGGTCAGAGTGAAAAGTAACGCATGTGCACGTGCCTGCTGTTCCACCCCAACTCCTCCCAGAATTATGCCTCTTTGAACATGCAAATCAATATAAATAGCCCTTAATCTCAGCGTTCTATAAAAAGGCAATGGCAAAAGCACGGGGGAAAATAGAAAAATTTCAGCAAATGCCAAGTGGAGGCCAGGAAAAACATACTATTTGTTGTTTTAAATTGTGATATAAACAACAAAAGGAAGTTGATGGAGTTACATAGAGTGTCGGAGAAACTCGAAAGCTCAAGTTCACAAAGTCACACAGTGCCTGAAATAAAAAAGAAGTTGTCAGATATCAAAGTCGCTGTGAAAAGACGAGTCGTAGCCCACCGTCTGAGTGTCCTATGAAAGCTTATTAGGGTACAGAGAAAAGAAAAAAAAATAGGGACTCAGTGAGAAAAAAACTCAAATTTTAATCTTGAAATTTCCACTTTAATCACGTAATTTATTTTGTCATTAAAGTAGAACATCATAAACTTCATCTTTAAATCGTTTAATTTACTAGTTTCTCAAATACTATCGTAACTAAAGTAGCACATTAAATGATTTGTTTTGAATTTGATCTTCTATATGCTCTATGTGTGTGAATCACTATGTGCTTCTTAAACGTGCTTTCTCTTCCTCCGACAGGATACAGAATCCATTACATTCATGATATTACAGCTCTCTGAATAATTAAAATACTGAGATGTATACTTGATATCATTTTCATGATGATAGGAGTTAAAGCATGTTATTAAACACGTGGCGCAGTGAGACTGACGAGCTGGCACCCTGTCCAGAGATTGTTCCTGCCTCCTGCAAGATGCTTGCTGTGCTGTGCGCGACCTTCGATGAAATAATTTATTGCAGCAGTACTGTCTCTTTCAAACGTACTAACCAATTCCTGTCTTTCCTTTTCTTTCTCCAAGTAACCAATCGCCACACAATCAGCTCTGTAATAGATGTCAAGCCATCGGTAAGCTTAGAATGCCGATTCTTCAAAACTTTTAAGGAACATTGAAATATCTTTGTAGTATATGTTTAATTATTCTATCCATTTATCCTTCCAGTGTTGCCCCAGCAAGAATACAGCGTGAGGCAGGAACAGTCCCTGAACATGGCTCCAGCTCCTTGCTAGTGCTGCGACACCGTGTTCTCACGTTTAATTATTAACAATATGGATTATTTAAATGATGTTAACATTTTATCTGTATAATGTAATAAACATATTTTGCTGCATTACATCTTAAAAATGATATCGTCATCATCTGTAAATACGCTCTTTATGAAGTGGCTCAGGTTGTGCAATATTATAACTGTATCGCAAGTTTACAGTGAGATAAGGAGCACTTGATGGACTGATTGAGTATGTTTATAGTTCTTGGGATGAAACTGTTTCTGAACTGCGATGTCCCTACAGGAAAGGCTCTGAAGCATTTGCTGTATGGGAGCAGTTCAATAGACAGTGTGCATGGCTGAGGCAGAGTGTGCTTGATGCTGTATCCCGATAATTCTCTTTCTGATCAGCTGCTGTAGAGCTGTGATTTCACATTCATATACAGTGGGATAACTACTCTGAATGGTGCATTGAGAGGAACAACGCTAAAGTAGCTATGATATTTGGAATAGTTTGGCCATTGTGTGGACAATTATATTGTTAAAGGTTAATTACAATCAAATGCCTTAAACTAATAAACAATATGCGGTTAATTTCAGTGTATATGATAAAGCCGCGTCAGGGATGTGGATCTTAAAAAGAAAGGGAAACCACACTGGAATAAAAGCACTGCTTTGACGTTGGTGCCGCCAGTTTGCAAAACCGAGCAGAGAACTTGCATATGCCAAGGTTTGAGCTAGCGTGAAAATGTGCGTGGCTTTACGCCAAGTTTAGGTTTTATACATCGCGATTTGAGTGTGGAAATGGGAGTATGCACCGTTTATACATGAGGCCCCAGGTGACTCAGATGATGTTTGTGTTCTCTTAGATCTGTTATTGCTACAGTGCTTACTTACAAATTGATATGTACAGGATGAAAGGACAAATCAAAACATAAAGTGTGCTCTGAGGAAGTATGTCAATGACAGTAATAATGACTGGGACCTCCACCTAACCTGCTGTGGTCTATGGCATCAGATATGACTGCCTTCCATTTATTTTATTTCTTTTAATTGTAAACTCCTTATAATTAGAACTCCACCAGGTACAGTCCTACTTCCTCCTCTTCCACTGGCACCCCTGTCTGCCAGAAATCATCAATGCCTCTACCATTGGAAATGAGTAGATGTTGCTGACTCAGAAGATGACATTGATGCAAAAATCAATGACATGAAAATTCTGAAAGAAAAGGTGTGTACCTAAGCAAAGCATGCCAGAAACCTTCATGTTAATTTTCTGCATGTATTTATTTCTTAGCTGTTACTTATAGTTTCTCAACAATATTGAGAGAGCACAGAGCAGGCAGCAAAAGACCTTCAGAGACAGGGAAAGCAAGTTCACCAGAGTGTTCTATGTTAACACTGGGGACGAGGCTCTTATTTCAAAAGACTGCAAGAAATGGCGCACTGGAGACAACATTGAAAATTCTACACAAAGAACCTTATACTGTTATGAACATAAATTCTAAAGGTGTAGCCACTGTGAGGAAGGGTAGTTCAATACTCCATAAGGTTACCTTGTCAAGACTACAGGCAAATAACAGATTAACAAGTAAGAGATTGTCACACACGTGCGCATGGGAGGAAGCTTAAAGCTCAAAAGATGGTAATTCCTCACCAAACCATTGGACAGCAAAGTGCACTAATCCTTGTTCTTTTCCATTGACAAACCGGTCACGGGGAAATTCCGCTTGGGCCCGATGACGCCACTTCCAGTTCCAGTCCCAAGATATCACTTCCGGGTCCAGGACCAGATGATGAAATTGATGATGAACTCCTTGGTCTTCCCTGTGTTGAGGGATAGGTTATTCACTGAACTCCTTTTTCAGTTCCACTCTGTAGGCTGATTTGTCGTTATTGGAAATTAACCCAATCACTGTTGTGTCATCTGCAAATTTTATGATGCTGTTGATACTATATGCAGGTACACAATCGTGAGTGAAGTGGGAGTAAAGGATGGGGCTCAGTAACATACTTGCGGTGTGTCCGTGTTCAGGGTTATGTTGGTGGAGAAATGGGGGCCCAGCCATACCACTTGATGGAGCTCAGACAGGAAGCTGAGGATCCAATTACATAACAGTATGCTGAGGCCCAACTGGTGCAGTTTATGGATGAGCTGGGAGGAGACATCAGTATTGAAAGCAGAGCTATAGTCTAAAAATAGCATCCTCACGTACAGTATGTGCCCTGTCCCTTTAGATGAGTCAGGGCTGCATTCTGAGATACAGAGATGGCATGCTCTGTAGGTCTAATTGATTGGGTGACAGTCATTCATATTACTGATGTTTATTTCCTTCAGCACTGGCACAATGATTGTTGACTTAAGGCATACAGGGACCATTTCAAACATCAAGGAGAGATAATAGATATTTGTAAATACCTCAGCAATTTGCTCAGCACAGTTCCTGAGCACCCGTCCTGAAACTCCATCCAGTCCAGCAGCTTTGCGTGGATTGACCTTCTGCAGCATGAGCTATACATCATACATGTTCAGTCTGAAGGTGGGCGACGTGACTTATTCTATGGCTATAATCTTTCCAGGTGAAGTGTGGTTGCTGGATTCAAAACAGGCAAAAAGTGTGTTGAGATCATTGACCAATGTGACATCACTGTGGGGAGAGACTGGCACTGCCAATAATATTGGTCAGCAATAGCTCTAGCGCTTTTTCACATGCCCCCGGTATCCACACTTTAAAAATGTTCTTCTATACGCTTTCTCTAGATGTCTTTTTTTATACTTTTTTTCAGGTTTGACCTGGCAACACTGTAGGCTATGGGATCCCCATATTTAAATGCCTGGTTATGCGCTTTTAAAAGGTGTTTCACCACTTTGTTCCTCCTTGGCTTGGTATTTGGAAAAATTTTTATCTTGTTGTCCATAATGACATTATCCACACAAATACATATGTAAAAAGAACAGAGGATGTGTATTCCTCCAGGTTTATCTCTGTGCTCTGCAAGAACTGTTAGATCAGAGAACACTTTCATTAGCCGCCTTGTTACGTGTTTGTGTTTTCTTCTTTTCCAACCGTATGTCATATACTCCATTGTTCATATTTATACTTATGTGAGCTGATACAATAATGGTTGGTTTCGATATTTTTCCTGATAATAAAACATTCCTTCAGATACAGATAATACTTTTTCCTTTTGATTGCACTTGAAGGGAAATATTAATTTATTTAGTTTTTGTATGTAATTGGTTCTGATTGATGCTCCTTTAATTATTTGGCCATTGTGTCAAATGTTTTAGGAATATATTTTAGTAGGTGAAATAACTAACCTCATTAGTACTAAATTATTTGGAATGTTGATTATTTTTATTGTATCGATTTTTTAATACTACAATTATATTAAAATTTAAACATACATCATTCAAATGAGTCATTTGTAATCACGTTTCTAAGTAACCATTCTTTACTTCTCTGTTGTTTATCAAAAGAGTTAATCTAGAACTAAACAAATATTTTTGCTATTTAAAAAGCAAACATATCCTTAAAGACACAACCTGAACAGTCAACGCGCAAATTACAAGATGCAGAGTGCCACTTTTGTTACTACATTCTCATCATCTGCTGAGAGAAGAGAGGAACAGTCTCATTTAGTTAAGAGGTCGAATGTGCGTTCGGGTGTTATCAAAAAAGGTCGCATGAAGCTTTTTCATTGATTCAATTTCTGACAAAATCCAGATGAGCGCGAATAAAACATCCGTATTGCATTTACATGTTCACCCTTATTGGGGTTCATCAGGCGTACGCACTTTTGCGAAATTTCTGCCATTGTATCTCAGCGGTTGGCTAGCTTATGTGCCCGCTGAGGTACAGTATTACATTCTTATTAGTTCTAAATCGCAATCTTATTATTTAGGTGGTTACCTATCAGGTAGCCCTTGTGGATGGCCAGCCAGTCGACAAAAATCAGATTGTGATTCAACTCCGATATTCACCTAGCCAAATAAACAAGCCAATCGTCGTGGCGCAGTGTTAGGTGCGGACATCCGAGGTTCGTGTCCCGACCTTAAGAAGGCGCAAAAGTGCATATGTCTGACGAGCCTCACTAACGGCGAAACACATGTCGTGTGCTCTTTGTATTATTTGGCAGATCATATACCTGTGTATATATATGTATATAATACATACGTTATCAATTAAATAATAAGGCTAAGAATAAAGAATTTGAAACTGTTTCTGGGTTTGTGCTTATGATGTAACCTTATCAACAGTAATGCCGGTGGGTGTGTACATACACGAGTACAGTTTATATTTTGCTTACTTCAAGGTGACAAGTAGCCTCTCTTCAGGGGCAACACTGACTCGCATTTTGGGAGACCGCGTGTAATATGGTGTTGTTCCAGCTGCTGCAGGCATTTAAAATTCGAAACTGCAACCCAACTTATGCGGAAATCGTAACATTTCTTAATGGATAACACAAAAGCTTCATTTCTTCACACACTGTGCAGTCAGGGGATGAACTCAGTAGCGGCGGCGATGTTTTATCTGCCTACATCGCCATATCAGGAGGATTTTTAATGCAAGGAGGTCAATGTTCAGGGCTAATAAAGCCAACTGAACCACATTTCACAAATCCAATGATGAATGAACCTCAAACCCTACAGGCTAAAACCACTCTGGACTGCCTGATAATTGCCACCCACAGGTAAACAAACACACAAAACTACAATCTGGGTTGCAGGTTGGCATTTACTAGAGACAATTCTAGCACAAATGTTACGTCATACTGAAAGCGCCAGTAAAAAATGCCTAAGTCGCTCTGTGCGCATTCATTTAGCCAAAATTTGAACAGCAGTGTGGACAGGGCCATAAAACTGATCCCGTGCTTCACGCAGGCATTGTCCAACTTGGGGCTCTTCCAGCTGCCGATCTCATGCATGTATTGTGATCTCTGTTGATCTTGCGCATGCGTTTTCCAAACTGGGCAGCTGCTGTAAAACACTATAGTAGAAATGACATGTTTTCGCGCATACTTGGTTAAAATTGACGGCTTTCTAGTCCAAATTGAGGGTTCATGTCATAAAATAAGAAGCGTGGACCGGGCAGTGTCGTAATAGTTAAAGTTCTGTGCATGCGCGCATGAGCACGCAAACGATTCGGCATTGCAGACTATGTAGCGCCAGAATCGTCAGTATCAAGAAGCCCATCACTACGGGATTTGTTTGTACACGTCAGAGAGACACAGTTTGTTGGTCCGCAGTGTGTTTTGAGGCAGTATTCTTCAGGGTATTTGGTAATTGTGCATTTGGACAGAGATACAGTTTTCTTTTGTTTTATTTTATTTGATTTGAGCTTTGGATGAGCGAAGAGGCCCTTTGACAGTTTCCTGGTACAGGCCTTCAATGTGTACGTGTTAGTACTGTCAAGTGTGTGGGGTACCAAACACTGGTTAAGGGTTAACTGCATTTAGGACTGTGATTTAAGGTTGAAGCTAATGTTACAGAGTTAGAGCTTTGGATTAATGTATGTATTTGACTTAACACTGAAGTGGTTACCTGTACAAAACTTTATGGATGGTATTAAGTATATTCTGTGGATTTTATGGATTCGTACTGTATCATAGTGGGGTTTCTTTAGTGCAAACAGTTGGAATTTATAGTAATAATTTTCTGTTGTAAGTTCTAGGAAGTGATAAGTTCAACCAACATATTTATTTTTTTCTCTTTATTGTTATCATTGGGCGGCTCGGTAGCGCAGTTGGTAGTGCTGCTGCCTCGCAGTTGGGAGACCTGGGGACCTGGGTTCACTTCCCGGGTCCTCCCTGCATGGAGTTTGCATGTTCTCCCCGTGTCTGCGTGGGTTTCCTCTGGGCGCTCCGGTTTCCTCCCACAGTCCAAAGACATGCAGGTTAGGTGCATTGGTGAGTCTAAATTGGCCCTAGTGTGTGCTTGGTGTGTGGGCGTGTTTGTGTGTGTCCTGCGGTGGATTGGTTCCTGCCTTGTACCCTGTGTTGGCTGGGATTGGCTCCAGGTGACCCTGTGTTCGGATTCAGTGGGTTGGAAAATGGATGGATGGATGGATTGTTATCATTGTTTAACAGTCTTTAATATTATTTAGTAAACTAGGGGGCTCAGCCCCCTGCTCGCTTCGCTTGCCAACCCCTGTGTTTGGTTTACTGGATATACAATACAATTTATTTTTTGTATAGCCCAAAATCACACAAGAAGTGCCGCAATGGGCTTTAAGAGCCCCTGCCTCTTGACAGCCTCCCAGCCTTGACCTTCTAAGAAGACCAGAAAAAACTCCCAAAAAAAAACCATTGTAGGGAAAAAATGGAAGAAACCTAGGGAAAGGCAGTTCAAAGAGAGACCCCTTTCCAGGTAGGTTGGGCGTGCAGTGGGTGTCAAAATACAGTATAAAAATAAAAATTCTAGAAGTACGGAGTAGAATTTCACATTAGATGATATCACATAATATGATTTGGATTTGTTTTAAGTCCTGGAGACCTCATTCATCAAGCTGCCTCCCCCATTTTTCCATTCCACATCTGAAATAGTGCTAATCCAATGAAAGGACCCCTCATTCCCACGTCCCCATTCCTCAGGGATGACTTTACCTTAGGCAGGCAATCTACAATTTAAAGAGATTGTTATTTTCTTGTGACTTGTTACAAATGCATTATTTTCACTTTTACTTTAAAAACTTTTGTAACAACAATACTTGTTTCTTTATTTCCTGCCCTGCGCGAGGTTACATCTCTTTCTTCCCAAACGTATAATACTGCTCGTGTTGTGAAGGGTGTTGCGGCTGAACATACGTTAAGGATATGCCTTTGGATCATTTGCTGTCTTTTTGCTGCTTGCTAGCTGCCTCTTCTGCCTGTCACATGTCGTTGTTTTAAGAGCTCGGAGCACATGATGCTTGCCTGCCAAAAGCAATCCAACAACTGCTAGCTTAGAGGTCTGTTGACTTGTTTTAAATGATGGCTCACTGCCTGGTCTCGCGTGACGTTGTAAAAGCAATACCTGTCTTATTACTGGCCCCGGGCATGGTTGAATTCTTTCTTGCAGGATGTATAACACTGCTCGTGCTCGGTTGGGGTAGCTGCTGTCGCGCTGCCCTTCGATCTTTTTAAAGCCTGTACAGCCGCTGTCCTTTTTGCTACGGCCCTGGGACAATCTCTTGGCACCAAGTGTCATGTTTACGGTCCCCGCAAGACGCACCGTGGCAAGTCTCCTTGGTTTCGTGGGTCTTTAAAATGTCTTTCGAGATTAACACGTATCGTAGCCATGCATTTAATGGCAGAGGCTGATCTGCTGGCTCTGAAAGACACTGTCAAAAGACACAAGGTGGAAATGGAGCACTTGCAAGGTATGGTGGAGAGGGAACATCGTTTGGAGAGCCTGGTAACTGAAATAGATGTCAGAGGTGGAGACTTGGGTACAATTAGGGGTGGAAATGTCCAGGGCTCCATTATAATCTGTGGCAATGTTATTGTTATCCTATATTTGACAACCAAGAGGGCAGAAGGGTGATTTTTATTTAGTTTTGTATTATTATGAACATGTAAAATTTTTTTTCATTTAACACTTTTCCTTGGTGTAACTGGAATCTGATATCAGATGTACTATTGGGAGTGCCATGTACAGTATATATTATTAAATTTATTCCTTACATATTACTTAATTCTGCCATTCAGATGCAGTGCAGGTCATTTTGAATTGTAGCACTGATGCAGAGGAGCTGCTGAAGCATAAAAAGGTGAATAAGAAAATCATCTTTATGTACTTAGCGAAGCAAGGCTGTTATTTGTCATCACTACCACTGTGCCACCTGTGAGGACTGTCGCTAGTCTTCTTAGGGAATATCTATTTAAAACTTTTACAGTTATCTACAGTCGCAGCCATTCCTAATCAACCCTACACATATTCACAAGCTGTTAATAAACAGACATAAATTAATTTCTACTCTAAATTAAAACATTTACTAAATAAACTTACTTACAACAGAAAATTATTACTATATATTCCAACTATTTGTACTAAACAAACCCCACTATGATGCAGTTCAAATATATAAAATCCTCAGAATGAACTTAACAATTACTACTCATAAAGTTTTGTACAGGTAAGCACTTCAGTGGTAAGTTATATACAAACATTAATCTAAAGTTCTGATAACTCTGTAAGATTAGTTTCAACATTAAGTCACAGTCCTAAATGTATTTAACACTTATCTAGTGTACAGTCCCACACTCAGTTGCTGGCATTCACACATACACGTTGCAGGTGTGTACTGAAACTTGAGAATGTAGCCAGGAAACAATCAAAGGGCCTCTTCGCTCAACCAAGCTCAAATCAAATAAAATAAATCAAAAGAAAATGGTATCTTTGTCGAAGTGCACAATTACCAACTCCACTGAAGAGTACTGTCCTAAACAGCACTGCAGACTAGTGTTTAGCATTCCGCGTTTCTCCCACTTGTTCAGGTGAATAATCAGATTTCTCTCCTTTTTTTCACTTCTATTACTTTTTTTTAATTTCTTTCCATGAGTGTAGGTGCTCTACTATCCGTTCTGTCCCATGCTGTTTTTCCCCCCTTGTCTTCCTGTCACTCCATTTCCAGCAATCAGCAGCATTTCCCAAAGTCCACCCATCACAGCAAGCAAATGGATTCAGCTGCCCCACCAATCAATTGAAGACATTTTAGTCTCTTGAATGACACTAACCTACACTCTTGCTAGCAGTGCATCTCTCTGCTTATGCAAATAGGGATTGGTTAAAGGGATGGGTTAAGTAATTATGGGCAGTCCTGAAATCCAACTGGGCTACAATTACATGCGTTAGTAGACTACATTAAATTGTAACAATCAAGCATCACCACTTCGCAAGTTGAGCTACTAAAACACTACAGCAGAATTCCAGGATACTAAATGGGAAAACAATGGCTATACCCCTTTTAATTTACCATGTAACAAAGCAAAATGTACTTGGAATTTACATTCAAATCGCAAAAAAATATAGGTTCAATAATATCTTCTTCTTCTTCTTTCAGCTGCTCCCGTTAGGGGTCGCCACAGCAGATCATCTTCTTCCATATCTTTCTGTCCTCTGCATCTTGTCCTGTTACACCCATCACCTGCATGTCCTCTCTCACCACATCCATAGACCTTCTATTAGACCTTCCTCTTTTTCTCTTGCCTGGCAGCTCTATCCATATCATCATTCTCCCAATATACTCAGCATCTCTCCTCTGCACATGTCCAAACCAATGCAATCTCGCCTCTCTGACTTTGTCTCCCAACCGTCCAACTTGAGCTGACCCTCTAATGTACTCATTTCTAATCCTATCCATCCTTGTCACACCCAGTGAAAATCTTAGCATCTTTAACTCTGCTACCTCCAGCTCTGTCTCCTGCTTTCTGGTCAGTGCCAACATCTCCAACCCATATTACATAGCTGGTCTCACTACCATCCTGTAGACCTTCCCTTTCACCCTTGCTGGTATCCGTCTGTCACAAATCATTCCTGACACTCTCCTCCACCCATTCCACCCTGCCTGCACTCTCTTTTTCACTTCTTTTCCACAATCCCCATTACTCTGTACTGTTGATCCCAAGTATTTAACTCATCCACCTTCGCCAACTCTACTCCTTGCATCCTCACCATTCCACTGACCTCCCTCTTATTTACACACATGTATTCTGTCTTGTTCCTACTGACCATCATTCCTCTCCTCTCTAGAGAATATCTCCAACTCTCCAGGGTCTCCTCAACCTGCTCCCTACTATCGCTACAGATCACAATGTCATCAGCAAACATCATAGTCCAGGCATGTCAAACACGTGGCCCCTGGGCCGCATGCGGCCCGCAACAGAAATCTGTGCGGCCCGCATGACAGATCCTAGTTAGCACTGAACTTGTACAAAATGATTACTATCATTTGTGATTGAATCATTCTGCATCTTCGGTGTTACTTACTGACTTTTCTTACTTTTGCCTTCTGACAAAAGTGTGTTTTCCCATGGCATTACGGTACCGGAAACATCATCTACTAGTATAGCCACGAGCCTTAACCAAGCAGGGGTGGCCTTAGGCATCTGCAAACTGTGCACCTGCACGGTGCCGCCAAATCCCAGGGGCCGCCACGCCAATATATATTGAATATAAAACAGAAAGAGAAAATAACGACACAGCTGACGGCAATGTGGCCGAAAAACATTCTGTTTCTTGTTAATTAGTACGCTTTATTTACAAATGTCGCTAGAGTCGGAGCAGTAAGCTATATGTAGTATTGTAACGTTCTGCCGTAATGAGAATATCATGGGCCTCCACTTGGTTTTCAAGTTACGGACACGTGTATATAGAAGCGTGTCATGAGCACGAGGCGGCTATGCAGTGTCCGCAACGGATGTGGCCATCCGCCGTGCATAAGATACCGTATTGACATTGCCAGGCGAAGGGGCCACCGATTCTTTCTCTGCCCAGGGCCGGCACGAGCCTAGAGCCACCCCTGCTAAGGCTACACTACTGACTGGGCTGCTGAGATTGGCCACCGGGCAGAACTGACCATAACGAGTAGTAATAGCCCGCATATTTTCACGTTTTTTGCTCTAGTTTCATGTAATTCTGTGCTAGTATTGTACCGAACAGTTAGTGCAGACTACAGCTGAAGATCTGAAGTGGACGCGAGAAGTTGGTGAATTATTTATTAATATATTTTTGTGATTTTGAGTTTGTAAAATTATTGTAGGTCAGGTGGCTTTTTGCATATCAGCTTATTTTACAATATAAACTTTGAAGTAAACTTAGTAAAGTAAAATTTCCTTTTTGGAGGATTTGTTTTCCAACTTGAATTACTGAGCAATGAATTCAGTGAGCATTTTCGTGATTTCAGTTCACACAAACAGGGCATTGCGCTGTTCTCTTACAACGCTGAGAATGCGCCTGAGAATATCCAAATGGAATTGATTGAAGTGCAGTCAGATTCTATTCTGAAGGCAAAATACAACGAAGTTGGTGTGCCAGGCTTGTATGCTTACCTGCCACCCTCATATGTGCAGATCCGTAAGTTGGCATCGAGAGTACTGTCAATGTTCGGAAGCACTTACCTTTGTGAGCAATTGTTTTCGTTAATGAAAGCTACCAAAACCCCACATCGCTCAAGACTTACCGTCGAGCACCTTTCATCCCTCATAAAAGTTGCAGCTGCAGAAGATTTCAAGCCTGATATTGGCGAACTGGTTACTAACAAGTGATGCCAAGTGTCGGGACAAAAGAAATAAATCTCATACTGTAAGGCTCCTATATAAGCAATGAATATAATATAATAAGGACCTAGCTAAGAGGCTAAGACTCTAATTCTACACTGTTGTATGGAGACTGTATGGACATAAATTGCTTTTCTTTAAACTTTAAGTGTTCCATTTTTTAAAGTTTTCAGTATTGGAAAGAAAGCTACAGTAACTTTGTATATTAGTATAATAATATTTGTTACAGTGCGGCCCACTGACGCATGTATGGCAGTCGAAGCGACCCACCAATGGTAGTGAGTTTGGTATGCCTGTCATAGTCCATGGGGACTCCTGTCTAATCTTGTCTGTCAACCTGTCCATCACCATTGCAAATAAGAAAGGGCTCAGAGCCAATCCCTGATGTAATCCCACCTCCACCTTGAATGCATCCATCACTCCTACAACAGGCTCACCATGGTCACACTTCCCTCGTAGATATCCTGTACAACTCTTATGTACCTCTCTGCCACTCCCGACTTCCTCATACAATACCTACAAGGATCCCTGTCATATGCTTTCTCCAGGTCCACAAAGACACAATGCAACTCCTTCTGGCCTTCTCTATACTTCTCCATCAACACCCTCAGAGCAAACATTGCATCTGTGGTGCTCTTTCTTGTCATGAAACCATACTGCTGCTCACTAATCATCACCTCACTTCTTAACCTAGCTATTACTACTCTTTCCCATAACTTCATGCTGTGGCTCATCAATTTTATCTCCCCGTAGTTACAACAGTTCTGCACATCCCCCTTATTCTTAAATATCGACACCAGTACACTTCTTCTCCACTCCTCAGGCATCCTCTCACTTTCCAAGATTCCATTAAACAATCTGGTTAAAAACTCCACCGCCATCTCCCCTTTACACCTCCATGCTTCCACAGGTATGTCATCTTGACCAACGGCTTTTCCATTCTTCATCCTCTTCATAGCTGTCCTTACTTCATCCTTGCTAATCCATTGCACTTCCCGATTCACTATTTCCACATCATCCAACCTTTTCTCTCTCTCGTTCTCTTCATTCATCAGTATCTCGCTTGTGAGTACGTTTCCATCTTTATCCTTTATTACCCTAACCTGCTGCACATCTTTCCTAGCTCAGTTCCTCTGTCTAGCCCAGTGTTTTCCAAACTCGGTCCTGGGGACCCCCTGGTTTTTTTGTTCCAACCAGATTCCTAATCAGTGACAACATCTGATAGCACTGATCTCATTTAATTAGCTGGGTTTTTTTTCTTTTATTCAACATTCAGAAAAGCATAGCAGCATGATTTTTACATTTATAAGACATTTATAATTATTTCTGCTTTTGCTATAGATTTAAATGCTTAACTCTCTTTTGTTGATATCATTATACTTTGCCCTTTTTCTGTGTAGTTGTTCCCCCTTCGTTAATATCTCAATAATGACAATTTAAAATGAGCAGATCAGACACCCAGCCAAACAACACTGAATAATCAAAGGCTGCAACTACTTTAGAGTCAGACCTACTAATTAGTAAATAATGGATTAATTAAACAATTACAACACCTTCAAAAGTAGAATGAAAATCAAGATGAAAATGCTGTTAAAAAGAAAATAAATACATTATTCTTATATAACTGCTTGGTACATTTTAATATTTTTTTTAGCAAACTTAGTTTTCTAATTTCTATATTGTCCCCTAAACACAGAACTTGGGAAATATTAGTTCACTTAATTAGCCCAGGAGTTCAATTAAAAACAGAAGCTGGTTGGATCAAAACCCTGCAGCCACAGGGGGTCCCCATGACCGAGTTTGGGAAACACTGGTCTAGCCAATTTGTATAGGTCCTTTTCTCCCTCCTTAGTGTCTAACCTCTCATACAACTCATCATACCCCTTTTCTTTAGCCTTCGCCACCTCTCTCTTCACCTTGTGCCTTATCTCCTTGTACTCTTGCCTACTTTCTGCATCTCTGTGACTATCCCACTTCTTCTTTGCCATCCTCTTCCTCTGTATACTCTCCTGTATTTCCTCATTCCACCACCAGGTTTCCTTTTCCTCCTTCCTCTGTCCAGATGTCACGTCAAGCACACTTCTTGCTGTCACCCTTACTACATCTGCTGTAGTTTCCCAACTGTCTGGTAACTCTTCACTACCACCCAGTGCCTGTCTCACCTTCTCCCTAAACTCAACCTTGCAGTCTTCTTCTTTCAACTTCCACCATTTGATCCTTGGCTCTGCCCTTACTCTCTTCCTCTTCTTGATCTCCAGCGTCATCCTACAGACCACCATCCTATGCTGCTTAACTACACTTTCCCCTGCAACCACTTTGCAGTCTTCAATCTCCTTCAGATTGACTCTTCTGCATAGGATGTAATCTACCTTTGTGCATCTTCCCCCACTCTTGTACGTAACCCT